>NC_052128.1:729983-806035 GCF_012273895.1 Zerene cesonia | reverse complement strand
TTACCTGATAACCTGCAGGGTGAGAGGTCAGGAGTAGATCCAACAGGGAAGGCGTGTGATTCTCTACATCAGGCATTCTTGTAGGCGAAGGCACCAATTGTGTCAAGTCATACGCAATGGAAAGCTCATAGACAGATCTGCCCGCATGATCGGTTGTACGAGAATTTAGCCACTCTGTGTGGTGGGCATTGAAATCACCTAGTATCACGATTTCAGCAGAAGGGATTTTACGAAGTATATAATCTGTCACGGATTCGATGTGCTCCACAAGTTTATCGGTCTCCGAGTTACCACTGTAGGATCTATAGAGGCACGCATAGATGCGCGGGTGGTCGTCGCAATCTACATGCAGCCAAAAGATTGAGAGGTCCTTAACTTCAAGTTTATTCTTATAGGTCATGGAAAGGTTGGTCGAATTCAATTGTAGGTGAAAAATACAAAGGCTGGTATAAATTCGATCATGAGACGGGATTTGAACCAGCCTGCGTCTTTCGCCATGGTAAGGCGACGCCTCATCACTCGTTGGCGTCGCCCTGTTATGGCATTAGACAAAGGTCTAATCCGGCCTCAAAATAGTTTTTTTTACTTTTTTATTATATATCTAAAAACATGATCAACAATTTTGATGATGCTATATAAAAATGAAAAAAAAAAACATTTGCAATTAGGTGTCATAATTTTAATTCTGTCTGGGCTTCTATATTTAAATGAACTTAATATTGCAACTTTTAAACTGATAAAACTTAATTTTTACGCGCGAACGGACGAAGATATGTAGAAAAATTACGGATTTTCCCTAAATATGATCATAAATAATCGTTTTTGTATCTTTCTCGTTCCTTCTTATCGTTTTGGATGAAAGTTGGTTTATATAAATGCAGTTATCTAATCTTGATTTTTTTACATAGACACCTAGACGAGGGCAGACTTCAAGTGTAAGCTATATAACACCATGGTAAGGCGCTAAAAACAACACTATTCAGTTGACTAGACTTCCTTAGTATCTGGAGCAAAACCGTATCCTCGGCCCAAATGATGCAAGAATATCGAATGACCCGACATCGATATCGCCACGAAACACAACACTAAACGGAAAGACTGTTGCTTATGTTGAGTAGTGATGTAAGATTTATCGATAACGCGTGATGAACGCGTTGTTAATAGAGTTAGTTGATTTATTAAGGAACATCTACCCTTTATAAATTATGATTAATAGTATTTAAATAACTTACATTTGGGATGTTTAAAGACAACCAATATTCAGACGTGCAGACAATTTTATTAACATTGTAATAAAGATACTATGATAAGATTGATATAAAAAGATTCGAAAAAATCTTAGGTCTCTCTCCTAAATAAACTTCTTATGGAACCTACAATCAAATAGAGAATCATCATAAAATTATATATAATTTGATGTCAACACACACACAACGCTGCTCGTTCAGCCATCATCATCATCAGCCCATATTTCTTCCGTCTGTAGGGATATATCTATGAGGGTTCAGGCTATAATCCACCACTTCCCACCCACTCAGCCATCACTGCTTTGGGTGTCTTTAGTACATTTTTAAATTATTGATCTGAGAAATGTGTTATTAAATAATAAGTTGATGTTTTGGTATACGTGCAAAGAAGGTTTTTTTCACTCCAGGCCTTCATAAATAGGTAGCTAGCTATAAACATCGTTTATTATACGTAATTTTTATAATATTATTTAAATAACGTGACCTGATTCTCGATGCCTTTCATTTTTATCTTAAGGCTGTATTCTCAAAGAAATTGATACGAAGCATTTCTATTCAAATATACATTTTTGCTTAATATTATTAACGTGGCATTAAGATTAATGTAATCAGTTTTTATGTTATTTATTAAAATCTATTCATTCTGATTTCCTAAATTTCAAGATACAACAGAATTTTTTTATTCTCTATATATTTAAACAAATTCGTGTATCTGGGACAAACATCAATTTTATTTTCAGTTTTTGTTTGTCGATAAAACTTTTTTCAATTATTTTATCGATATTTTATGTAACAACACTACATTATATTTATCACTTAACACTTAACGGAAGCTCTTTGCAACCGCAGGAGTTGTAAGTGCATAAGTTATTGGCATAAAATCAATTTTAATATAGCATAAAAAGATTTCTATATAAAATTGTTTTCTTTTACTTCGCTGTTTGTCAATTTTGAAGAAAATCTTTAACTTTGATTCGCTTTAACAACGAAATTCAAATAAGTATAAAATTAGAAAAATGTAGACTCAAACATAATCAATTTGTTAATTTTTATATTGTTTGTATCAATAACAATTTTAAATGTTTACATATGAGATCATTTAAATTACTTAACTATTCTAATATTCAAGAGTATCAGAGCGATACGCTGAAAATTAACTTTATTAGAAACTAGCATTCCGCCCCGGCTTCGCCCGTGGTACATAATACATTGTATATGTACCTGTCCCAGGAATCGCATCCATTTTACGTATCAGGGATATCATCCTTACATCTACATATATAAATGCAATTTAAGCAATTGAGTATCTTACGATCTATTTATAAGAACTCACGTATATATTTGAAGTGACATAGTAACTACAAAACGCACACACGCAAACAGCCGATGCACAGACAGTGCAGCACACGCGTGCATGTGTCGCGCATGCGCATTGAGGTAGGCACAATTACCTATGGAAGGTAATAATGTGATATTGTACCAGGGTCAACGTACGGGTCATCGCCCCCACCATATGACGATTTTTACGACTTGCGAGCGTAGATGATTCATCTGGAAGCGTTTGAGCTGAAACTAATTTTTTTTTTTTGTTGTTGAATTATGGGCTATTTGTAATGTTGTGAGCTTGCGTTTAGTCGTAAACATTCGCGGTTGTTTATTGGTTTAGCGTTCGAAGTTCGTTTTTGGTAATGTATGATATGTTCTCGGTATTTTGGGAAAATATCTTGATCGGTTTTTTATCTGTGGCAGAATTTAAAGTATGAAAAGATTCGCTTTTGTCTGCAGCTTCCTATCCTATCCTATTAGAATCGGCTGTGCGTTTATAGATCACCTTTGCGTTTTATTTACATATATGATTACTTTCATTAGGAACTGTAAAGTTGTTACTTAAAACGCTATAATTAATGCAATGCACCATTTAGATAGATAAAATTCGTTTCACATAATATATCACCATCGTTTTTCAGCGTAAACCGGCAATTGTATAGTAGTATACTTTGCAGTACAATTCATTTTCTACGTTCTCTCTGGTTTTGTGGACCTAACATATTTTTATATCTAAATTATTATATTTACCACAAATCACTGTACAGAGGAATAAGTAGGTTAAGGAAACGAAATAAGAAATAGAAAACGCCAGCAAGTAAGCTCTCTGATGAAACTCGTAGGTTTTTTTTTTTTTTTTTTGCTTCCCCGTCTCTCGTCTTTTCATACGAACCTCCGAAATATGCCAAGGTGGTATAAATAAATTACACACAGCACCGGGCAGTGTCATTAAAACAGTCTCATAAGACGCTCATTAAAAAATCTCTCTCGTTAGTTTCTTGTGAAGCAAACATCTCTATCTTCGCAGTTGCAAATTTTTGATAAAAACGCAGTTAGGCACCCAGGTGACGACGTTAATTGGGGACTCGTGGAGTTGCTTATAATTAGCTGTTTTAAATATTTTTTGAGATGGGTCAGGACTCAGGAGCTTTATATTTGTAAATTCAAGTCAGTTAGGAAACTTTACTTGGCGCATTTGCAGAGGCACTGCCTTTGCGAATGTCCACGGGCGGTGGTGATCGCTTAACACCAGGCGAACCACCAGCTCAACTGAGCTGGTGGTTACTGGTTACCCCGCTATGACATGAATAACTATATATAAATATGTACTCCATACTGAGATTATTGTGTTTGAATATTTAATGTTACCATTATAAAAAATAAAAATGATATGATTCGAACTATTTCGTACGAAATCCTATCCTAATTATATAACTAATATTATAAATGCGAAAGTTTGTTAGAATGTGTGTGTGTGTGTGTGTGTGTGTGTGTGTGTGTGTGTGTGTGTGTGTGTGTTACTCTTTCACGCGAAAACTACTGCACCAATTACAATGAAATTTGGTACGTAGATAGCTGGACAACTGGAATTACATACAAGCAACAAATTTTTATCCCGATATTCCTACGGGATACCGACTTACGCGGGTGAAAACGCGGAGCGCAGTTAGTCTGACATAAATGGCACTAACTCTAACTCGTTTCGGACAAAATTTAATACGTTCATTATGTTATATGACAGGTAAACTTATTGGGCAAATATTAGTGAATTAAACAAGAGTACAGATTATGTAAATATCGATATTTTAAGTTGATATCGCACCTCCATAACGTCAATGAACGATAATTTGCATTTGTTTAAAGATTCATTCACCTTTTGTGCGTTACAGCATTCGTGTCTATGCATACGTCACCGAAGACTCGTTTAATATTGTTACACAAGAATTTTGATAATATGGAAATAAAATAAATTAGTCATCTTAGTGTTTCCCCATCTAGAAGTTTTCAGATTTTACTTTTTCTTATTGATGCATGTTAAATTTTAATATTATTATGATAATAATTTTAATATTATTACGATAATATTGTTGATTGACTATTGTTAATTATAATTAACAGTAGTCAATCAACAAATTACTTATTTGACTCTTTAACTGTAACTTATTTATAACGAGATTTAGGAAAGAAAATGATAAATCGTAAGTATTATGTCATTTATGTGCATTGTTTAACTGGCATTTAATCTATACTAATATTATAAGGCTGAAGAGTTTGTTTGTTTGATCGCACTAATCTCAGAAACTACTGGTCTGATTTGAAAAATTCTTTAAGTATTAGATAGCCCATTTATAGAGGAAGGCTATAGGCTATGTATGTACCACGAGCGAAGCCTGGTCGGACCGCTAGTTATATAAAATGGTCACCGACGCCGTCCGTGGGAGGGACCAGTCCAGAGCCTAGTATGGGACCATATGACATTTTCCTATCATTCAAAAACGATCACGTCAATTGGTTGAGTTATCATACACAAAACGAAAAAATGAATAACCGTCAAATCGAGAACCTTCTGAGTTTTAACGAACGACGGTATAAAATAATGTTAGTTTGAAGTTCTGGAAGCATCTAGAATCGAGATATACGATACGCCGTTAAATATTTTCAAAATAAATAAAAGAACACAACATTGAAATGTCTATAAAAGGTTCTATATCATTTATAACAGATAATTACATAAAAAACTTGGTATTTAAACCAAGTTGGGTGAAAATGTCGTAAGGTATAGACCAGACATATTAATCAAACCGAATTAAATTTGAATAACATTTTTTCATAATGATTCATAACTCAAATGTCACGAGCGAAACCTTTGAGTTTTTTTTATTAAAGATAGTTAAAAGGAGCGTATAAATGCGAAGTTTACAGGTGTTTGTTCCTCTATCAATCCAAAACTGGTGAACGTATTTTGATGTTACTTGTAGTGCTTAAGCTCAATACAATATCACATACGTACAAAGATTTAATCCCTTGAAGGGTGTAAAAGAAATGAAGCGCTCCTGTTCATTCTAGTAGGTAGAAAGATAACATGTGAGCGTACATTCTAGAATATTCCGGTGATAAAATATTTTATTAGCATCTATAAAATGCACATTATCTATTACTATAGAACATATAGTAATAATAATAATAATCAATCCAATACAACAATGATCATTAAACGGGACACCCCACGCATTAAACACCCCTATACAAAACACACACACACACACACACACGCGCGCGCGCGAATACGTGATGCACGTGTGTGCGATCGGCAGCTGTGTGAGCCAGTGCTTGTCAAAGTTTCGCTGGAGATTTTCTGATTTATAGTGTATCTATTTAAAGAATGGCAAAAAAGCTATGCGAATGCGTTTAGAAATAACCAGAAATGATGTATAAGCATTCTTATATTCTGCTTTTAATGTTAATGTAAAATTCTAGAAAATTATTGCGTTAATAAATGCACAAATCGTTTATTTATTCAAATTTGATGTCAATAATATAATTTATAATAAAAACAAATATATAACTTTTGGAGATTTCTATTGTCCCAATATATTTAAAACTACGTTAAATAAATGTTGAACATTTAAAGTAATCATATACTAGCGGTTCGCCCCGGCTTGGCCCGTGGCATATAGCCTATAGTAGCACTCAGAGATCAAAAGTTTTTGAAATCGGTCCAGTAGTTCACTGAGGTGAGCTCAATCGAACGCTCAAACGAACAAACTTTTCAAGTTTGTATTTTTATTATTTATTAGTATAGGAGCATTGATAAATTTATATTGTTGACAAAAATAGCTATCTAAAAAGTAACAAATAACGAAATAAAAAGTATCGTAACGTTAATTCAAGAAGATTTATATTTTTTTATTATAAGATATACACGCAAATTAAAATAGACCGAGGTCAAATTCATATTACCTTGATGTACCTTCATTTCATGTCCGTTTTCAATAAATTCAATTAACAAAATATTCACTACTAAATTGGTTTTAATCATAAATAGTCCATAGCAAATTTCTAATACATATAACGTATTTCAATCAATAAGAATTACGTCATTTGATTTGTCAAGGAACAACTTTTTATAATTTATATATTCAAAACTACTCTAAGCGGGGTCATTAAATTGAGTACAATGATCGGACGCCGTTGCCTTGAAATGTGACTGTCAATGTCTTAGACGTACTGGTAGCGACTCACAAAGTCGTTATCCACACATAGACAAAAACTGCGAATTCGCATAGACAAAGCTATCGTTTTTTTTCCTATTATGTTCCAAATTCAATTTGGCGCGCAATTTAAAAAAGTGTCAACCATCTGTCATCGAATCAATTGATTAACGAAACAAACGTTCGATATTCAAAATATTCTTTATTTCCAAGAGAGACTGATACAATTTGAGAAACGCGCTATTGACGAACGATAATATTTAGGGTTCTTTTTTGTTGGAGCCATCTCGGCCGTAACGTATGGGTGCTTCGCCTGCAGTTGTTTTTTTTTCTCCGAAAACTTGACCCTCGTCGAGTCAGTTATGATTCAACCGTTGACGGTGCCGGTTGTGTTCGTGCGATCTTTATAAATCTAGTCATTGTGTCCAAATTAGTTTAGTGTTTACTGTAGTTTAGTGTGGATAGCGTATTAGCGTTGTGTTTTTGTTCGACGATTGAGAATAATATATTTTGTTTTTAATGAACGGATTTGGTTTGCTTTGGTGAGTTTAACGACTTTTGATTATTTATCATATTTATTATCATTGTCACAGCGCCGGTTTACAACGGAAATTCGTAATGTTTCGTTATAATGTTTTTAATGATTATAGTCTAGTTATTTTGCGATTTTTTTTTTATTAAAACTATAGACGTATGCTTCCATAATCTACCCTCGGTTATAATCTTGATTTAAAATAATATGGCGTATGTGTTTTTTTACATTTGTTTTTTTTTATGTAATTTCCTGTGTAGTTGTTTAGTTAAAGTCTGGTTTAGTTAATTCAATACTGATTTAAAAGAGATTCGGTGAAATATAAACTAAATGTGTTTATGGGTAGCGATTGAGGATCACAAAGTTTTTATTCTCGAACTTTCGTAACCGATATTTTTTTTTTGGTTATAGTATGTATATATTCGGAGTCGGTTTAATACCTAATAACCGTTTCCAATGGGGCCAATATTAATTTCACAAATCAATTTTTTACGCGTCTTAGTGATCAGCATACTGCCTCGTCACACGGAGAATCGTTAATTACTTACACAGCAGGATTGAACCCACGCCGGCTTGTAACATCGAACCACCACAAGTCACTGGGGTAACATAAAACACGGACGGAATGAAGAGCCCGTTTGTCCCACACTTCCCGTATTAACTAGGCTTTCAAAGGAATTGCCATTCAATTTTGCCGTATTGTACCATTTTTGTGAAGATTTTATTAGTCGCCTTTGTGCTGTTGTCCTTTGAAGGTTCGGATTTTGAAATTCAGCGGATTAGTTGGTATTTTCGTTGATTGTGTTTATTATTCGATTAGTTTTGAATTTTTTTGTTGTCTGTTTTAACTGGAGAATGAATTGACAATGAATTTATAAGATTATTGCTCAATATTTATTGATGAATAAAAAGAAATGAAAATGTACTTTTTTAGAAATGCTAGGACTTCTCTTTCAAATAAATTAGTATTAGGTTATAATATTTCTATTTTTTTTGGTTTGTTTTCGAAGTCAGATTTTTATGTTTTGTATAATATGTTAATGTTAGGTTTGAACAATGTAAATTTATATACGTGAACATAACCTTGAGTGATACATCACCCTATCACTACTCGGTAATGAGTATTTCAATTAAATTTTCTTAGAATTTATTTGTTTATTTTCATAGTGAATTACTCGGAACTCAATGTTGGTTTATATCTATAAGTCTAAAGAGGATAAAAGTGGACTTTTTAATCTCGTAATTTTACTATATATAAATAAAATATATGAAGGATATTAATCCTTCAAAAATTGTTTTGAACGGAATTTAAATTATATTTAAAAAATCACCTTGCCACAAGAGAGCAGTTCTTGTAAAAAAAAACTGTTAAATTGCTTATTTCAAGAATAGTTTTATATTTAGGTGATCTTGAATGAGTCACCTGGTTCATACATTTTAAATTATGTATGTTCGTGGAAGCGCACGTCAATAACCGATGTTCGATGTTAGGAACGCGCGTTGGACACACAAAGGATCAAGCTGAATCACGCAACATACGAGTATTAACTACGCAAAGCGCACTACGAGTGCACAACATTTTTGTTTCGTACATTTGAAACCTATTCGAATAAATATGAGAACTACCTGTAAACATGTGATTAGGTTAGTGACGTCATTGTTTACAAGAGTTAAAAATATTGATATATCCTACTAATATTATAAATGCGAAAGTTTGTAAGGATGTGTGTGTGTGTGTTTGTTGCTCTTTCACGCAAAAACTACTGAAACGATTGCAATGAAATTTGGTACGTAGATAGCTTAACAACTGGAATAACATATAGGCATCTTTTTATCCCGATATTCCTACGGGATACGGACTTATGCGGGTGATACCGCAGGACGCAGCTAGTATTGATATATATTTTGAAATAAAACAATTTTAGTTTTCATTCTTAGTCACGTTCTCCATATATCCATGAAATGTTCAACCATTACCGGTGGTTTCTATTCAATTCTCATTCTTTCGAACCGCTGGCCATGACCATGGGAAAAAAAACGATTATCTATACGAAAATACGACCGAGCACAGCTACCTGAAGGTTATCTAACGTTGTTTTAACTCAGGTAAAGGATTCCCGGTACAGCATAATTATCTCTTGTCAAAACATGTGGTTTTACAATCTTTCGTATGATAAAATCATGGTATTTTCCACGTATTTGTATGAACGTATTTACAAGGAATCTATTAATATATTTCTTTCGCTTGTTCCATCGAGTTAATTTTGTTAATGTTATAAAGAAAACGATGTTTCGTCCAAAGGCCTATGGAGTTATTTAATATTGTATCGAGACATAAAACGAATCTGAGTGAAATAGTGGAATTAACGTAAATTAATTTTATATGTTTCGTAAGGTCATGTGACGGTTAATTTTGTAGGTCAATGTTTAATGTCTAATTAAGTTTTTAGCCTGCACCAAGTAACAAAAAACTTAAAAATGTATAACTAAAAGCCTCCATGTCTATACCTAGGTCTAGATTTATCAACTTCAGCTATCTACCAAGAAAAAAAAACTTTAATTCATATCATTATGTCACCCATGGCACACCACGACCACGGGCGAGATATTCGAGGCCTAAAAATCTCCTGTTACTCATCAGGAATGCTTCAAAGACGGCACTTGCGTTTAATCAAATTAATTACGTTCATTTCTCCGCGTGAGAGCCAATCCCGCGGTACGAGTTTCGAGCGCGAGCGATTTGTTATTTAACTGGTATTTGCCCGCGGCTTCGCACGCGTTTGTCGGAGTAGTTTAATAGATGTTATTATACGTATAAACCTTCCTCTTGAATCACTGTATCTATTAAAATAAATTAAAATCCGTTGCGTAGTTTTAAAGATTTAAGCATACGTAGGGACATTGGGACTTTGTTTTATTTATACTATGTAGTGATTTATGTCATCGTCGGCAATGGAGCTGGTGGGTCGCCCGGTGGTTAGCGCTACCACCACCCATGAACATTAGCAGAGGCGCAAGGTTTACCATCGTAGCGCTAACCATCAAGTGACTCATCAGCTCCTGTGCCAACTATCACATACAAGTAAAAACAAATAAAATTCATAGTGGGATTGTACAAACGTCAATATAAATACGAATATTACATACGTAACTCTTTATCACACATACGTTTCAAGCGATCGAAATCGCAGTGCGGTTGCTAGTTTAAAATCAAACCGGTGTATCTCATGCCTTGCAACCCCGCTCCCTAAATGGCTGCCTACATCCATTTAGCGGAAATATATCTATAAAGACATATATAGACGTTCATCTGTTAGGTAACAGTCAATGCAATATCTGGGACCCTAGCACCACGGTTCTTATTGCAGAAACGTTTTGTTGAAGATATATAAACGATCTTACTCTAAATCGTACCGTGTACTTTTAAAAGAATATTGTTTTACTAGCTGCGCCCCGCGGTTTCACCCGCGTAAGTCCGTATGCCGTAGGAATATCGGTATAAAAAGTTGCCTATATGTTATTCCAGTTGTCCAGCTGTCTACGTACCAAATTTCATTGCAATCGGTTCAGTAGTCTGCGTGAAAGAGCAACAAACACACACACATCCTTACAAACTTTACCATTGATAATATTAGTAGAATTCCTGCTGACAGTGTCGAAAGAGCGAATAATTTTTTAATTCTTGTCTATTCCCTGTGAAAAAAAAAAAAACAAATGTTAAAAATTAAATGATATGTTTTGTGGTACACTTAAATTATACTAGCTGGTGTCCGCGACTTCGTTCACGTGAACTTAGTACGTGAACACTTGGAGGATTTCAATTAAATTATGATTAAGGTATACATTATATATATACACTTCAATTAAAAAGAATCGCAGAGTTTGTTTGTCAGTCTATTATCTCTTAAAGGCTAAAATAAGAATGATAGAATTGCTATTCAAAGGTTATTTGTTCATTTATATTGTAACGCCCTGATCGAACTCAACCTTATCATTATAATTGAAGTCGAAATTGGGAAGTGAAGCTTTAACTGATAAGAGTATTGTGAAGTGAATAAGCATTCGACGAAACGGCTACTGAAACAGTAGTTTGATTAATAGATAGTAGAATTTTAAGATGACGCCGAGATCATATTTATATTAACGCATGCAAACATTATTTATTCATCATGGGAAAGTTTGACAGAATAGAATAATTTGATCACGAGGCGGGGTACGAACCCGCGACCTTTTGCCAAACCGTTGGAACGCCTAGCCTCTCGGACACCCGTGATCCAGCCGGATTTTTTCTATTCTTTCAAAATGTCTCATTTATAAAGTATTTCAATGCTATAAAATTAATTAATTAAATTATTCCTCCTTATAACTTTTAAAATCCTTTGAACCTTTAGTGTAAGGTACCTGCAGGCCCCACGTGTAAGTTCTGATGGGAAAGAGATTCTTGAACTGTCAAGATACTCGTCGATTACCCTCATAGAAATACACCTTACTCTAGGGGTCATGGAACTTACATAGGGGCACGATCCTTCAAGTCATGCGGGTCGTTTGAAAATATCAAGCTCTCGACTCCTTTGTTACGCAACATCTTTGCTAAACCAACATATAAATATTCCCGTTCAGCCTACTCACTTGTTATACTACAACGCTCTTTGTTATATCCCTTTTTTAAAACGTGGTAAATCCTACTTCCTATCCAATCCTACTAATATTATAAATGCGAAAGTGTGTAAGGATGTGTGTATTTTTGTTACTCTTTCACGCCAAAACTATTGAATCGATTGCAATAAAATTTGGTACGTATACAGCTGGACAACTGGAATAACATATGGCCACTTTTTATCCCGATATTCCTACGGGATACGGACTTACGCGGCTAAATAAACATTCCCATTACAGCGCTAGTATTTGATACTATTAAGTCCCTCGCTACCGCGTAATTCGGGAGCGTGACAAATACGCGTTTCTTGCATCGAATACCGTTTCTTAAGACGCTTTCCATTGTCCTTTCAACAATTATAAGGGTTGACTTGTTTTATGGTATAAGTCCGAATACAAAAGCTTTCTTCAAGTTCTCCCAGGGGATACGACCCTATCTTTTCGCCGCTTCAACGGATTTCTATATTACTTTAATAATAGTAACCTGTAGATGGGAATTCAGATTCTGTATTAATTATAACTCTCATAAGCTTTGAGTTTGGTTTAGCGGACCTTTAGCAACTTGTCGGACAGAAAATACTATAAGTCAGTTAAAGTTTTGTTAGATGAATGTCACCGGTTTTAATGACGAAGTTGCAATTATCGTTTTTAAACAAAAGCTAGGCTTCTAATTGTCAGAACTGAATCTAATTTTAGTGAGCCTGCACGGAAGGCACCATTTGGTCCTTTAAAATAAAAAATAAGCACTTAAATCGATTCAGTCGAAAAATCTGGAAAAAAGGACCTCCATTTTTAAAGTCGTTAGAAAGCTTAGAATTTTTTAAATTCGTCTGTGTGTTCCTTGAAGTAATTCAAACACAACCGCATCTATTTTTCTTGAATACCGAATGATTGGAATATCTATACATATTCAAATATTGTCTTGTTTTTTTTATATGTATGTTTGTAATATTTCACTCAAAAATCACTGGACTCATTTCAATCTTGTCATCATTAGGGAACTGAATCATCACCGAGTGACATATTATATACGAGTAAATATGTACCACGGACTTTCAGACTGGGTTTAATATATATATTAATTAAAATACAAACCGAAAATGACGGATTTTAGTATTTGAAAAAGGCTAAGCCCATATGACATAAATCGTTGCCGAAACACCAAAACTCTTTTCATAGTAAAGAAAGGATGGTAGATTTAATATCCATAAAATAGATACTTGATACTCTTAGGATCGACATTCCTAAGGTTATGTCCTGAAAGGGGATTCCTATTTGTTTTGTATGTAACGATTATTATCTTATTTCTTAGCAAAACTCTCTTATATATCTAGTTTAATATTAGTGTTTCATTGTACCTTCACCGCAATAGTGTAATAGTGAAACCAAGAGTTTGTTTGGTTGCGTTAATCTCAGGAATTTTTGGTCTACTCTATCTCTAACTGTTATAGACTGTTTTACCGAGCTTTGCTGTACCACGGGCGAAGCCGGGGCGTACTGCTAGTTTCTGGTTTGTTTACTTTCAATGTTTGTTTAGTGTTAGCGTGGTGTTTCTTCCCCGATACATGGATTATGTTATACAAGATAACAAAAAATTTGATTTCAATTCGGACCGGCAGCTCCTGAGGTTAGCGCGTTCAACCAACCAAACGAACAAAGTTTTCAGCTTTGTAACATAGGTAGTCGAATACTTACATGATTAATTCAATCGCGTTTAAAATCTGTCACAAATTTCTTAACACCTAAATTATATTTATTATCAGTCATTCCCCTCGAAACGTGTTTTTTCTTTCATAACCGACCCAAAAAAGCCGTTAGCATTAAAACAATTTATGTGACCATTAATTCGTGACAAGGGGGTTGCGTTCCCTTGGGATAGATTTCGTCTAGCCCTATTTTAAATACAATAGAAGCGCTAGAGAAGCACTACAATGCAGTTATTTAAATTTACTACGCTCTTTTGTAGCACCTGACCGTGGAACCTGGGGTGACGGGCGTCTCGGCGTTTTTATGGGTGAAAGACTTACGTGATTAGGATTTTTTATTATTCACGTTTTCGCGTTGTTTTCAACCGATTGCAAAGAAATGAGGAGGGTTATCATTCTGTATGTAATACGTAGCGTGCTAAATGAAATAATATTAATTATAACATGTTACATTTTTTTATATCGTAATAAATGTGATGTATTTATATTCCTTTGTGCATTAGTTGGGATGTTATTAATAGTGATTTTTTTTTCGTTACAGGTATGTATGCCGAACTGTTGAGCTGTGAACGGTGAAAAATTTATTTTATATTGAATTGATATATTTCTTAAATTGCTGTTAACGGCTTATATGATGTGATCGAAGTAAAATATTATTAAAAAAAAAGTAAAATATATGATTTGCAAATAATGTGGTAACGTAAATATAATTAATGCTACAAATTTAATACGATGAAAACACATATATCTCTTAATATTTTTTTATATAAAAAGCATACTTCGTAATACGGGTGATCATTTTAATTTTCGAATATATTCTTAAAGCGATCTTATATCTCGTAGGAGGCCTGTGTTCCAGCAGTGGGAACATGAATGGGCTGATGATGATGTTGATGATGATGATTATATACAACATAATAATTTAATAGTCTTTCATTTATTGATATAATTAATGAGATGATTACCTATTGAATCGCGTAATGTTATTTCTGAGCATAATACAGATATGTGTAACGTGTGCGTGTTGGATCGTATAAATGTGTGCGTGAATACTTTAGCTTTTGTAAGCCCTTAACTAGATATGAAGAAATGCAACTTGAGCCAAAAAATTGTCTTGCACTACTATTGTGATTAATTTAAATTTTCGTTTATTCTATTTGTGTTTATTTTATATTAGTTATTGGAACATTATACCAACGTCGGATGTTGATAACAGCCCGCATAGCAACCATGTCTCGTACAGGAAGAGCATGCGCGTGCGCATCGAATGTTAAACGCTCTTGACTCATCTTGTTTAGTGATTACTGACAAGCACTAAGAAATAACGGACGGAATAATGAGTTTATATATTTAAACGCCACACTAGGCCATTTTGTCGACATTCTGATAAAGGCACTGTAAGCCTATTTAATACTTTTAATATTTTAACTAACAGATATCGTGAATAGAATATATCTAGAAGATTTGAAACCGACTATTAATATCGCCTTATGTCGTGTTAGGTGCGTTGTTTAATTACAAATAATTTGTTCTCTATGAGATTCGTACTAAACATCCTACTTCCTATCCTACTTATCCTACTAATATTATAAATGCGAAAGTTTGTAAGGATGTGTGTGTTTGTTGCTCTTTCACGCATAAACTACTGACCCCGATTGCAATGAAATTCGGTACGTAGACAGCTGGACAACTGGAATAACATACAGGCAATTTTTTATCCCAATATTCCTACGGGATACGGACTTACGCGGGTGAAACCGCGGGGCGCAGCTAGTAATTTAATATTGTAAGCCTCGAAGTTATGTATTGAGTGATAATGTCACCTAATAAATTATGCACGTCTTTGCATATCACAGTATAAGGTTAATTCGTTAAAATAAAGGTATAAATATGACGGAGATAGAAAACAGACGACATGTACCAATGAATTAATAAATTTGATATCCAACTGATGTTTCACTTCCGGTGGCTAGGACATCCTACAAATACATAAATAATCCTAATACTTGTTACGAATAATATTGAAAAGACATTTTCGATGGGGTTGACGGTATATGTAGACGGTTTATTTTTGATTATTGTTTATTTAAAGACGCATCTTTAACGCTCGATTATATCTTATCGATGTAGTATAAAGATCGTTTATATTTTCATTGATGGAATACATTTACGTTTAGGAACTTAAAAGTCGATTGAACTATGCTTTAAAAAACAGCGCTTTAAAGCGTTTTAAAAAACAAATATTGTATATATTTCAGAATTGTTTTTTTTTTTACATTACATTGTTTGAACAAAACGGAAATCCTTCAATTACAAACTCTTGTGTAATGACGAAAAAATCATTACGCTATACCCCAGTAATTAATCTGTTCTATTTTTATACTGTCATGGCACCCAATTACGATTTTGTCTCGCGTATCTAATTCGGAAGTTAAAAAAAAACGCTCCGTTGTTACATCATCAGTATTTTTACATCAATTATATGTTAATTTTTTTGTACGTCCGCGAACCTGAATCGATGTTAAATTTATATTCGAATTTATTCTTGCGTTTAGTATCGATTCAATGTGCTTGACTTAGATTCCTATGTGCTCTAGCTGGGGCAGAGGGCATCAACAGTGTTGACAGCTTCAATGTGCAGTGTTTGATAAAATAAATTGTTATTTAAAAAAAAATGCGCCCGCGAGAAAAATTGTGACATTTTCGTAATAGTTTGTTATACATTCAGTTTATTTATTACTAGCATTCTATCCCGATTTCGCCCGTGTTACATTTAGTGGCCTGTAGCACACGTACATATCTAATGGCGATAGATTTTTCAAAATCTGTCTAATTGTTTCTGAGAATAGCGCGTTTTAAAGAAACTGCTTCACGTGATACTCGCAATGAAATACTAGTGAACACTTAGAAAGGGAAGGTCGAATTTCGCTCGCCAGCTCGCAACACTAGAATATTATATTGTGAAATTAAAAATTACTCATTCGCTTTTAAAAATATGTTGACGATAATCAGTCTTGGACGTTTATTTTCAAGCGACTTCAATAACGACGTCTTCGATTCGATTGTATTGTGTTTGGCTTTGTCACGAAACTTTTGTCTGGAACCGATTTTGATGATTTGATGATTGTTTTCCATTTGAAAGCTGGTGTCTTCCGTGTGGTACCTACTATTTATGTGGTCTAATTCTGACAAGTTGAAGGCGATTTAGATTTTTTTTTTAAGTGTAATGTTAACAATAAAGAATGATTATTGAATATTATTATGAAATTCAGAATTAAGATACAATTTATATATGCAAGGGTTGTTATAATTGTGTTTTTATTCGGCCTTCAAGTAAACTTACCTTACAGGATCTCGTGTTCAAATGCTGTAAACTTAAACTGGCGAAGGACAAATTAAAACCTTGACTCGTTTGGTTATGGGTTCTTTTTCCTTATTCGTTTACTATCTGTCTGCAGAGACTAGTCTGTTATAGCTGTTTTGATAAGATTCGTTTGTGGCAAAATGTAACTCAAACGTCATTTCCTGGAACAATTTAGTCCTAAATTAAACACACTTGCAATATGAACGTATTTAATTAGTTAAAATGAGAATGAGAATTTTAGAAAAATAGAAAATCCCAAAAAAAAAACCTAAAGCTAAGGATAATTCCATGAGCTTTAACAGTAATTTGGGGTTACCTGTAAATCCATAAAAAATTCAATTAAATCACAAACAATTCAACTCGTTTATCATTAAACCGATTACAATTTATTCTACCAAATTGAATTCTACCTAAGTCGACTAAGTTACCCGCTCCGCAAAGTTTATTTCGATTTAGCTAAATTTAATACATCGCACAACTTCCTCCAATAAGACTTTCACCTTGTTTAGATGTTAACAAAGTTATTTAAACGTTTGTGTTTACCATTGAGTGTTAAGAATTAATTAAAATCTACGAGGGACGTGAAAGGATTATGTTAAGTGAAGAAACATACGCAGATATATTTTATATTCATTTAAATTCGAATAACTACAAATAACAACTTAACGTTAACTCTTACATATAACCATAAAGACTTTCCTAAATATTATTGCAAGTTACGATTACGAAATAAGTTACCAGCTGTCGGTTGCCTTGCGGAAACACTCGTAGAATTGTGCCGCCATCTATTGACGTGTTTCAGAACTCATTTAAATCTATAGTTCTTTCATGACATAACTCATAGATGGCGTTGTTATAAATTGCACACTAAAATTTTATCAAATCTCGTACGAGACATAAATATCAAAACTTTTGTCGCATTTATTTAAGTAATCAGAAGAAAGTTTGATATTTTAAAGTTTATAGTAATAGCGGCTTCCATAACCGAATCCTTATTAACTTTCTTATTAGTCTAAACGAAATCAAAATTCTGATAGGATCGATGTAATGAAAGCGTCAAATCGTAAATGAGATTGTCATCGGTCCCGAGGGATTACCGAGGGCTGACACTCGGACACTGACAATAATCCTTGAGAATATTCCATTTTTAGATAAAACCTTTTTACGGTGAATCTCAAAAAGGTTATGTTTTTGACAGTTGCCTATAAATTTGTTCGGCGGCACGTTTTAAGGGGATTGGTGTTTTAAAATAATTTTCGGTTGTATGTAAGTATATTCACTGATTATTTTTTTATTATTGAATGTAAATTTAAATATGCAATTGAAAACAACAATATAATGACACATTTGAAATAGCGTATATCATTTATATATAGCCTACAACATTTATGATGAATCACAAATGCCTGTTTAGATACTAGTTTAGATATATATACAAGAAAGTTGTGGAATTTAATTGAATTCAATTTACACCAAATTTGCATTTTATGGTACAATACGTTCAAATATTAATTAACAGATTAGAATAATTTTACATATTAATAGGCGATGTATTCAAAATTTACAACTGTTATAATAATTTATTGTATTATATTATTTAATACAATATAGTGATTCTGAATCTAAATTTAACTGAGAGTTCGTGAACTGTTACTGAGTTCGTTGGGTTCGTTGAAAAAGAAAATTATTAAAAGAACCTATATTTAACAATCGTTTCGCTTTGAAAAGAAAAACTGTCTTCGACGGGCTTAAATCATGATTGTTATTTATTATTCGAATGCCTAATATTCGTACACGTCATAGATCCCGAATGTTCCTATAACCGGTACAATATTTAATCCAAAAGCATAACTCCACTGGAGCGTTGTGTAAAACTTCAGGTATGTATATTGACATAAAATAATACAGCATTATCCAATTACCTAATGAGCCCAGCCCTTAATCGCGTAACCATTGCGAATGTAGTCGAACCAGAATGAAGTAGGAAGCGTAACTTATCTTAGATTATTCAGTATTGAGCGTACGATTTTAGATTATACAATAGCGTGGGTTGGAATTGTTCGAATGATTGGTTGTCTATGGTATATATCTATTATGAGGCTCGTTGTGCGTTTGTTATTTATAGTCTTAGACCAGACTATATTATAAGACGCTCGTTTTATGGAAATATTCGTCTCGGTTGCCCACTTTTTATGAAATAATTGTAACAAAAAACTGCATCACCTTCATATTGTCAAAACTAGATTAAATTTAAAGGAGTCCACATGGCAGACTCCAGCTTTCGAATAAAAAAACAATGATAAAAATCAGTTCAGCCAGTAATAGATATGTTATGAGGTAATGAACACAAAAAAGTACAGTCGATTTGACAACCTCATGTACTTAACCAGAACGTATTAAAGAAATAGCTGAAAATTTTATATCTTGAAAGCAATAAAATTCTTGTTTGCCATATTAAATTACATAAAAATTAAAATAAAATTTATTAGCAAGGACAAATATTAAACTTACTACAATGTCCTGCCTTCCGAACTAGTTTCTTATATGTATCTTATTTACATATCTACGAGAAATGGGAAAAAACATTTCGTTTATTAATCTCGGTTTCATAGCACTTCCATTGCATGTTTTCGCGCCATTATTCGTATAAATTTCATCGCGTAAATAGAAACATTTATCTCGAGATGATAAAAAATCTATTATAACATGCAAATCGGAGGCGAGTCATCGTAGCGTAGTAGGTACTAACTCGAGCCCCTTTCCTTCGGGTCCAAAACGTAATTTAGGCTTCAGACACGACCAAACTAACTTGACCTCTGGATACTGGTAACAGTTTTAATGTGTTTTAATTATTTTCTTTAAGGATAATTCAAAATCAGAAAAAGGAGTAACTTTCTAAAGGCGCGATATTGTCGCGTAGGTACTTATGTTTGTTAAACATAAAAAAATATATATTTTATATTTAATTCACTGAGAAAGTTAACAATGAATGTGACTAATGTAATTATAGAACAATTATTTGTAATAACAATGGTACTAATTATATAAACGAAAGCTTGTATGTATGGGTAGGTCAATGGATGTTTGTTACTCTTTCACACGAAAATAACTTATCGTATCTGTAAGAAATTTGGTGCATAGATAGTCTGGAATAGCACATGGGCTTCTTTTTACCCGGTACCTTTTCCTTACTACTCGTTCCGTTCCCAATTAAAAGAAAGACATACAAACACTTTTACATTTATAATATTAAAAAGGATTTACACAATATTGATATAATTCTTTTCAATTCTGCATGTAAACTACAATGAAATGTCCATTGTAAGGCAGGCCATATTTGCTTTCTGTAATATCGAAACAAGAAGTATGTAGAAGTCTCGATGTGGAAAAATCGCAGCGAATATTCTAGAAATAGTTATTTGCTGAGCAACAAGTGTGTTGTTTGTAGTTCGTCGGTTGAATCTACATATAAGTTAGATGTTGTTTCCACATACATCAGATTTATAGAAGTTTACTTCGCGCTATATTTAGCTACTGAATATAGCATTTGGCTTATTGTCTATGAAAGAAAAACATTTAAAATTTTATTTAATACTGGTTAAAAACGAATACATGAACCATATAGTATGTTAAAAACAAACGTATTACTTTCAGAATATTAATAAGGTGAAAGTGTTTGTTTGTTGTTTCGCCTTTTTTGACGTCGTAAAAGAGCGATTTTAATATTTGTGTCTAGAGCAAATTGATAGGTTTAACTTGGCTTGCAAAAAGTGCATCACATGCTTTGTACGAACCTCGAATACCGTAAAAACTTATCCGGGGGCCTGACTTTTCCTCACTTTTAACAGTCAAATCCTTCTTTCCAGTCGTTCAATCGTTTCCTTATCCCTTACAACCTAAGAAGCGGCGCTTTCGCTCGCTTTCAGCTCAGCTACCCGCTCTGACATAAAAAAAGGCTTATTTAATATATACATTTTCCCAAAAAACACCTAACAAAGGAAACAAAAAAACTGCTATGCTCAAATGATATCAACATTTACAAACATTCCCCGTACAGTAAAAGGCGACTAACTTGAAGACAATATTTTTTTCTACATCTTCTCGAGGGCGTAATAAACTCGCCCCATATGTAAAAACGTTACGAGATGTCGTAAAATTGTCTGTAATAGGTACTGGTATTCAATGTACCAGCCCCTTATTAGATTCCACCCCACACCTGGAACAAGTAAAATATTCCGATTTGATATGCCACCTGTTCTATTTATCGGTTTAATTGAGTAACACACCTTTATGATAAATTCGATTAAAAATTAAACCTCATATATGGAATTACCCAGCTACAATTGTTTCCTTTTCACTTCGCTTCGAGACTTTAAACTTCAACTTCATATAAGGAAATCTATGTAATTTTAAATACAAATGAATTAGCAATTAGTTTCTTACCATCTAAATTCTTCTTTTCCGAAAATCTCAAATTTACTTCATCCAGGTAAGATCAGTAAGGCAGATCGTTTCAAGGCAACGCCAATATAGTAAAAGACTAACGCAATGAACGCTTAAAATTCAATTCAGCGATATATAAGCACCTCCTAACTCAATTTCGTAGCACTTCACTCGATAAGTTATCCAAATAGGTAATACGATCACCCTAACCGTCGGTGTACCTAGCAAATTAGAGCTAGATTAGATAAAATCTAGATCTGAAACTGGGTCATTCTCAACAGGTGGCAGTCACGTAGTTCGGTGGCCAAAACTATTGTTTTAAACGCGAAATGGTTTCTGGTTGAATGCGGTTGGGTATTCGGTTTTTTCACTGCCCCCGTATACACAAAACTTGCATTTCTGCATGTTTGTTGTTTTCAATTTTAACTCGATATTTTGTAGTGTAAAATTTATTTAAGACGAGACTTTTTTTTAAAAATAAGTCTAAAATTGCTAATTGTTTTCATCTTAATCTGAATTATGTTAGTATTTTGCAAAAAGAGGCGTATGCGAAACCTATTCTGACGACAAAGCAGATCAAGAAAATCGGGCGCTTGAAAATTCGAAAACAAACGACAGTCAATTGAACGTTTCGCCTTCGCGCAGTTGAACGTTAGAAAACATTTCATTTGAAATAAACAGACTGACAAATTAAAGGCGTTACAAAGTGAATTCGAGAGATCTCACAATAAACTCCGTACACAATGTTATGGAAAGGCTGCCGGCAAACAAATCGAGCGCTGTCATCGCATCGCGTCGCTTGAGAAATAAAATCGGAAAGCGTTCAGCGCGGGACGGAACAATTTGTCTTCGAGTTGCGAGTTGGGAAATTTGGTGTGTTTGACTAATAATCTGTTGATTTTTAACACGCTTTATTAGCTTCACCTGTATGTATGTTTGGATGTAAACGACTTACTTTGACTCGATTTTGATCCTCTTTAAACAGACAGATTTAATTCAAACTTTGTACGCTTAACAAGTGTCGATGGCAATACAAGAATCTCATGAGTACTAATTATGATCGCAAGTTTTTAAGTTGTATAAGCTGTATGAGAGCAAGTGAGACATTCGAATTGATTTAATACTTTATGCGTGTTATTTAGTGTTTTTCTTTATATATTTATCGAGTTGTTGGATGGTGGTAGTTTATAATAGCTTCGGTCATAAAATGAGTGAAGATACTTAAATTAATCTGTTATTATTATTATTATCTATTAATAACCTAAATATATACAGTCTTTTGTACCATTTGGTTTTTGATTTTGTTGTCACGTTTATTCTATAATGGTACGATAAAGAATTCAAATAAATTAATACATGTTTTATATGACGGGCTTGACTTCATTATTTCAGAATGGATAATGAAAAAAGTTTTAAACCTTGTCTTATTTAACCTATCCGATGATAAATACATCTCACTGAATACGAACACATTAAAAGTAGTCTTAAAAACATATAGAGAGGGAATTCATATATATATATTAGTTTTATTAGTTGTAACACGCTGCGTCACTTGCGTGGTACAAGCAGTCCATGTGCTAATCCAGACTATAATCTATCTCTGTACCAAATTTCATACAGATACGATAGGATGTTTTTACGTATAAGAGTAACTTACATACTAACATCCATTCATTCATCCATCCATCCATTCATCCATCCATCCATTCATCCATCCATCCATTCATCCATCCATCCATACTCACAAACTTTCGCGTTTATAACATTAATGGGATATAAGGAAGTGACGTCACCAACAAAGTCGCGATACAATGGCGTCCTAGCTATTGGACAAATTGAATACATTCCGAATTGTCGACTTATTGGCAAAAGGTTTTACCTTCTCCGACAATATTTGTAGTTTTCATCGCGGAAATTTAATGAAAAATGTTATAGATTTATATTGAGTTTTAGCGATCCAGCGTTGTAACTTAAAGTATAATATGTGGTGTTGATTTTTGTATGGGAATTTGTATTGTATTTTATTGTAATAAACTTTAGTTAAGTTTACAAATGTGTATTACTATATACTAGACTCCTTAGCTTACTTCATTATAGTTCACGTGTCAAAAAAAAAACAAAAACAGGACAAAAGGGTAGTTTTTTATCCGGGGAAACCCACTGGAACTAGAACTTTAAGGGAAAAACCGCGGACGGGTTGTTTTCGCGGTATCCTATATATTCATTTTATGTAACGGCTATATAATTTATGGGCGGTATAGATTTTGATGAATTTTAGCATTGAGATGAAATAAATTTTAACTGAACTATTAAATTAATTAAAACTGAAATATTTTTTTTTTAAATGGTAATGTCAACTGGCTACACAACATCTTAAAAATGACGTATTACTACAAAATTGAAAATCAAAGTACCTTCCAGAAAAACCTCGAATTACACCAAACACTATACACTAGGCACTAACCAAACTTTTCCTTGAACGCTACAAAAAGCGTTTAATCGAAAAGATTCCAATTAATTTTTGCGCAAACATTAATTCGGTTTAATTAGTGTCCGCTGTTTATACGACCGCCCAATTAATTATAAATTGATTTTTGTTGAATTATATTCGAGAGATCGTTCAGGACGATAAGTGCGTGAACTGTTTGATTATATTCATAATCACTTTACGAGTATAGTATGAAATGAAGTCTGTGTGTCTGTATACTTGTATCTTTAAAGTTACGCAACAGATTTTGATGGGGTTTGCTTTAAGAAATAGAGTGATTAAAGAGGAGGTTTATATGTATTATAATCCATTAAATAGTGGAGTGATACTATTATTTTGAAGATATAGGGGAAGGGGTTTTACTTCAGATTTGACGAGTGTGAAGCCGCGGATAAAAACTAGTTAATTAATGTGAATCGTATTTTTAGGTATTGGTACAGGGGGTTTACCGTTTTAAATTGTTCATAAATTATGGTATAGACATCAATTAGATTAAAATAATTAAATTATACTTAAAGTTAACTATAAGTTGTTACGTAATACTTAAAAGTTCCCATCCTACTTGAATAGTTTCACTTACTTAATTTCATATTTCTTTTCCAGGTAAGTATCGACGCAAAGTTTCAAGGTTCAACTTGGAACAAAGATGGTAAATAATAGTATTAATGAATGAATAATTTACAAAGGTCGTGAACACTTTTGAAAGTCACATTGTCGTTATGTAAAACTGGCAAAAGTACCCTAAAAGTATGGTCGTTAAGGATCAAAATATCATGACATAAAGTGTCGTAAACGCATGAATCCACATGCATCCATCCACATAAAAAAATATCAGCTGCTTTTTGTTCTACGTCACCTTCATTCAAGTATCTTTTTCCTCTTCCTGTTGCATAGAAAAAAAATGTGAAGAATATTAAAGATAATTTTCATTAAAAAATAGTCTACATATCTAATTATTATGTTGCAAATACCTTCAGCTCCAACTTCCAACAACTCTAAAATATCATAGAATATTAGAAAGAACTAGACGCTCGCCCCGGCTCCGCCTGGATATCAAGATTCCTGTTTTTTCCAAGGGAGCATTTAGTTGGCATAAAAAATATCCTATCATCGAAGTCAGTTCATACCCTGTCTGTATACCAAATTTCATCATAATCCGTTCAGTAGTTTCAGCGTGATTGACGGACAAACAAACCGACAAACTTTCACATTTATAATATTAGTGTAATATATAAGAGTAGACTGATTAAATTCAATCAATATTGCTCCACAAAAAACGCCCGAGGCGCCGCCATTTACAATTATTTTTCTGCTCACCTTAACCTTACTAGCAGTGGATTTCCGTTTGCGCTAATTGAACAATGTTTTTGTCCCTTTTTCGATAAAGTTAATGGCTTTTAAAATTCCAACGTTATCTCCAAGTTTGATATCTTCGTTTTTAAGTTTTATAGAGTGAGGGTAGTTTTGATGTGACGCGGTTTCCCGAACGAAAATTTATACCGGAGGGAAAACGTATATACGTTTTTCTTAATTATATGTACATATTATATTAATAGCGTATTCAAGCGGCATTATTTTAATTGTAAAACAAATATCAGGATAGATTGACACTGTCTTGTCAATTTTGTTTTTTTTTTTTATTTTTATTATTTCTTTGCTGTTATGGTCAGACTTAATTCAATAAAAAAACATACAAGTTTAGGTATTTCCCGCGCTTTGTACGCACAGATACAAAAAAGATCGTAACGAAATTCGAATAGATCAAAGCAAATTCGAAAGCGGGTAATATTGCACACAAAGAAACAATAAAAGGGCTTTAGTTGTCGCAGTAAGCCCGGGATAAGGTATATCCACTCCAAATGGGGTATATCGTATGGGAGAAACGGTTTGACATTTTTTTCGTGTCTATAATAGTGTTATAAAATGGGTATGGTATTACTGAGGATAGTATGCTGATTTTTTTTTTCTTTTTTTGTAATTTTTTGATATTTTTTTTATATGGTTACTTTTTATACTGGCATTGGAAGTCACAACTGTAATGTTTATTACTCGTAGTTTTTCAAGCATTGGAATAAGAACTAGTCACTAAGCTTATAGAGCTCTATATCGTCAGATTTTCTTGAAGGTATATATATAACGGTATACTTGCGCTTCCTTTTTATATTCTTTAGTCTTTTTTTCTACATATTTCTACCTAATATTTAGTGTTAAAAACCATTTAGTTCTAATTAATAAATAAACAACTAAATCTAGAAATGTACAGTTACAAGTCGTTTACATATACAATTGCTCGAGTGCCCCAAAAGAAGATAAATTAGGGGAGAGATTGCAAAATAAATAGCAATTTAAAAGGAAATATGAAGCAAAGAAGTCAGAAAATTTCGCAATGCGTCCAATATTCAATATTTTTCTATATTATGTTTGAGACAGGTTGGCTAAAAGGGTTCTCAGTTCTTGCGCTGGCGTGAAAATGGAAAAAATTTGGGGGTTAGGTAGTGAGATGAGAGCGGCTTTATTAGCCGACTGCGTTTACAGAAAGAGGGATGTGATTCTAGATTGTAATTGTATTAACAATGCGTGCAACTATTTTTTAAATAATTCGAGTAAATGATTATTACACTTCTTGAATAATTAAAATATTGGGTTTACACAGCGTTCTCCATAAAACGTGTGTTTAGGAATGTGGATTTAATAGGTACTTTCATGGTATGTGTATTTTTTTCAGATCTAGAAAATGATTATAACTGATTTGAATTAAACCGTTTTGCCATGCCACAAAATACATAAATATTTTTCGTTTGTTATGTGTTTTACTACATGGAAATGTTTACCTGGTTCAGTATTCCATGTTTATTATTATAAACAATATTTAAAAAGTTTACAAGGAATGAATAGAAGAAAACAATTATTAAACTATTGTGTTAACTGTTATGTTAATATAACTTTTCAATTCGGATTCCCAACAATAACAACAAAAAAAATATATTTTTTTATTTTTATATTCGCTTATTCTTATAACCTGCACCACACCCAACAATTTGAGTAGGCAGAAAATTAATGTCCTCAGCGATAATACGCGAAATCTTTTTATCCTTTCTATTCACGGCTCGAGGTGGTTTATTTATGACTAAGGGCTGCTGTCCCTGTATCAAATTCCCGCTTCATTTTATGACTTGGAAGTTATTTGAAACTAGATTTTTCCAGTGAATTTGTTTGTAACAAAATATTACATTTGCTCGTAAATAAATCACACATTCCAAAATAAAAAAATTCCGAAATGGACGCACAGGCCGTTGATTTTATTTCGTTCACATTATTTATAAATCCCTACTAATATTGTAAATAGGACATGGGATAGGTTTTATTTCGAAAATATTTATATGATAACGGAAACTGTCGTGTTTTGCTTTCACTTCGCGGGTGGAAATCTAGCAGGAGTTAGTATTTAGTGTACTGCTATTTAGTTGTCTACGAGTGCATTTATTTGCTTTTCTGTACTTTGTACTTTTACCACAATAACTGTAAGATCATTTAATGTATTTATTTCAATTGATCGTTTAATCTGCGTAATTTTTTCTTTTTTTTTTTATTAGAAAGAAAAATTCAATGAAAAGTTTCGTTTAAGCAAGAAAAACTATAAAAGTTGAAAATAATCGAAAATACCAAGTGAGATAAAGGTGTATTTATTCTCTTCGAGATAATAGACACCGATTTGCGATTCAACCGTTTCCGATAAATATATTCAAGAGGAACTAGATGTGGTATTGAGGACTCTATTTCGTTGGAATAGAGATGAATTTAAAACGACGCACATCTAGATAAAACTTATAGGGAGTTTATATAATGTTGAAAAAATATTGCGATTCGAATTTCGTTTGTTTGTTGCGAACAGTATCGGAAAACGTTACAACCAATTCTAAGGGGTACTATTTTTCTACGTTATAAAATACTAAAGGTAAAAAATGCGTGCTGGTTTTGATGCAACCCACAAAACGGAGCTAGGCGGATAGCAATTACTTAAATAATAAGGTATATGTAAATAAAATATAATAGTTTAAAAAAACTATAAAACACGCTTTAACAAAAATCATATTTTGCAAATTGAAAACTGGAATAATTTTATCAAATTAGTGTATTGTCATCGGTCCTCAATAAATCTACAAAGTTTGAACGAAATCTGGCCGTTTAAAGTGGGTCAAAATCGCGCCCAAAGAAGTCAGTTACAAACAAACAAACAAACATACAAACAAACAAACAAACAAACAAACAAACATACAGGTGAAGCTAATAAAAAGCGTGTAAAAATATGATTTATTTATTATGGTAATATAGCAATAGAGTATACCGTTATAAATGTCGCAATTCCGTATAAATTATGTCCGTATTTAAAAGCGAAATTCAAAATCAAACCTGCGGTTTCCTACATTTATGACATCTCACGGCAATGCGGGTAGTTGGTGTATAATATGAGCGAACACAATGCGTTAATCCCTCGCATGTATTAGTTTGATTTGTACACGGATTATATTGTGAATTAATTATCGGTAATTAGATATTACCGCCGTGTGTAATATAAATAATTATGACGGTATCGGCTGTGGGTTTTTAATCCGCTTGAAAATGGATGTGTGGAAAGGATTTATTGATATTATTTATTGTTTATTTCCGAGGATAATCTATATTTCTTCACTAGTATTACAAAGAGGAAGCTTTTGTATTTTTTGTATGTTTGTAACGTTTTCACGCAAAAACCACTGAGGCGATTTCAAAAATTCTTTCACCATTAGAAAGCTTCAACTTCACCGAGTGACATAGGCTATATATGTACCACGGGCAGAGCCGGTGCGAACGGCTAGTCAGTTGTAAAGAATATATTGAAATTGATTTTTACGAAGGAGGTACAAAATTCTAATGTTTGTTTTTGTTTTGTAACTTGGTACACTGTAGGACGTTTTTTTTTTTGCTATCGTATAATCTGCGAATTCTAATAGGTCTCTGAAACGCTCGAGTAAATACACATTTAGCATCTTGGGCTCCCCTACTATTACTTCGTGGATGTTGAACCGATTGGCGTGTTTCTTGGCATGTTTGAACATTGAAGAACATTGTTTTCAATTGGATTTAGAATCCGGTGTTCCCCAGGGACAGCAGTGTCCATTTTTTGCCAAAGATTTATAAACAAAAACCTTATTAATATAGAATCAAATTCTAACAATTTTATTCTATACTAATAAAGTTTTTATACTACAATCTACATCATTTTTTATCCGAAAGGGGATTCCTCTTTATAATCTTACGTGTTTAAAATTTAAGTTGCTTACGTACATATGTAGAGTGTACATCCCCCATATTAAATTTTCAATTATACACCCCATCGCAATTACATTTAAACACAGCAATCGATTCACTTTATACTCCTAAAAATTATATGCCACGTGACATAAAGATAATCTCGCATTGTCCGATTTTATTATTATTATTGACCCTTTGGTCGCGTGGCGTGTTTCGTATGCAAAGGGTGAATTATCATGTCGCACCATTTGCACGCACGCACATGTACATATGGGTAAAAGAGATCGATATACTCACAGACAGCTGCATAACGAAGGGTGCTCGCCGTTGAGTGACTAATCCCTTTTTAACCCTTGTAGCTTAAACTGCAATTAATAATATCTTTGTTTTCTGTATTGTATTTTATATAAGGGTGCCTTGTTGCTAGGCGGCTGTATTTGTTACTTATGTATGCACAATGTCTCAATAATAATTCGACTCCATTGCTGATTCAATCTGTTTAAGTTTAACTAACTCGTCCCGGCTCGGCCCCGCTTGGGATACATACAATACATAACCTATGACACTCACAGATAACGTAGCTTTCTATTGTATAGTAAATCAAGAGATTTTCCCGTAAAATAAAACAAACTCGCAAAGTTATACTTAAGCACTGTATGACATTAGTATAGATTTATAATCTGTAGCAAATTTGTCAGAAAATAGTATAAAATAAATAAATAAATAAATAAATATTTTCGATAAAGGTAGTTGTAACACTAAATTAAACATGTTATTAGAATGACAAACAATATAATAAAAGAATATCATTCCCTCAAAATTTCTAAGCCAATGAAACAAGGGTCCGTAATTTATAACAATGAGTCATTCGTTTCACTCACTTCAGAAAAAGCAACGGACCTAACGCAACAAGATAGTTTGTAATCGCCCATACGTTATCTGACTCAGTACAATTCCCTACAACCCTTCTTAGGTAACTTGATGAAAAACTAGGCGCAAATACGAAACTAATCCGCGAAACGGAACGCTAATTAAAACGTCAAAAATCGCGGGAAATATGACAGCTCGTGATTCAAAATGGCGGACGTAAAAGGGAATTACACAATTTGTTGCGAGCCATTTCACTGTTCCCGCGTTTCAAATTAAGCCGAGGTTAATTGATAGGTGGTACATGTTGTAATTTCTTTTGTAGGTTTGTTAGCTGTTGAGCCGGCGACCAAATTTATTGGGACGATTTTTTTGTTTATTGTCGCCAAAGCCTGTAAGCCATCGGTATTATATGCAAATGTCACAGATTTGAGCTTGCCATTGTTGGAGCGGTCGTTTCGAATGTATTTATTGTCCCGTTTAATGATAACTTATTGGTGTACGTCTGTTTTGCGAAAGGGATTTTCAATAAAATATCGTTTCATTGCGTCTGGGCACACGAGGCGTACGAATTAGTATAATTGCTGAAATATTTAAATAGCATTAAGCCTAAACGTAGAATATAAATGTGAAAAATGTAATGGATGAGCGACCAAATGTCGTTGATATAGGTTAATTATGGAGAGGCAATTTTTTGTTCCATTTTTAAAAAGTTTACTGCAAATGTATTGGTGTTGTCATAAATCAATTTAGTGGTATATTCTGATGGCGCAGTTTCGTGTTGACTCAACGGCTATCCATTTGGGGTATCGATTGACACACGATATAAGGGCGCGTCCACACCGACGGCCATTACGCCGTGTGTACATATGGGCACTGTCTGATTCGATAGTGTGAAACCTTGCCTTGGACATTAGAAAATAGGATACCGAGTGACGGTGTAGAAGTTTATATAGATGCTGATATCTAAGGCATGTAGATACCTGCCTGTATATGATATATAATGTTACAATATTATATCGAGGAAACTTTTGTATTTTTCTATTTTTGTAACCATTTCCGCAAAAGCTGCTAAATCTGCGCTGAGTGACATAGGCTACATTTGTAACACGCGTGAAGCCGGGGCGAACAGATAGTATATGACAAAAGCGAATATATTTAGATGTTCACAATTGGCAATTCGTATTTTATATTTTTGTACAAACCCCGTTTTTTAGAAGTCGTTGTTGTCGTTAAAATAAGAAGAAAACCATTATAAAAGACACAATAAAAAATGAAACATTTTAGTTTATTAGTTATCCACATGTTTATTTTAAATAATTATCTCTTTTAAATAAATCATAATCTGTTTAAATAATTTTATATTGCATCAGTACCTAACAAAAGCAACCGCTTTAAGATATTGCAATAACTATCTAGTTCCTAGAAGTAGTCTTTGTCTTGAATCTAGATTAAATGTGTTTGTCGTATTCCTGGAGTCTTATGAGCGTTTCGGAATAAGGAATAAGTCTTAGAGTATGTTTTAACAAGGAGAAATTATTTCCTTTCACCTTTATCTAGAACTAGCTTTCCGCCCGCGACCTCGCCCGCATCGACTTAGAAAAAAATTACTGTCTGGGATTCCCGTACTGGTGGGATATTCGGAATAAAAACTATCCGGTCTCTTCTCGGGTCTCAAACTGCGTCTGTACCAAATTTCATCTATATCGGTTATGTGGTTTAGATGTTAATAAGATACAGACAGACAGAGAAGAGAGGTACCTCCGCTATTTTTAATATTAGCGGGGAAAAAATATATGTATTTATAATTATGAATCTGACTCTCACGCTCTTTTTTATGTGGTCTTAAAATTCGGCAAAGGATACGTATATATTATAATTAATATACCACAATGCGACAACTTCGTTATGCCACTGCCACACGTATGGTATAGTGAAACACAAACGATTTTCCGGTCTATATAAAATGTCAGTGTGCTACAGACCCAGCAACATTTTTCGTTCATAACAAAACAAACCTTCGGCCTCTCGTATCACGTACGAACTACATAATAACCCCGTCTCGCGCTGAAATATCGACGATGGTAATAAAAAGGCACCGCGCACGTAATATCTCAAAAGCACAGCTTCTAGTTAATTTTGGTTTAGAGACACGACGCGAGACCGAGTGGGTGCATTAATAAAATTTATATCTATCTACCCTACACTGTATCAAGCTGAGGGGAAGCGTTTCGGTAAAGGCTTACGAATTACTGGGATACGGTGGGACGTATATTTCAATTTGTATTTAAATAAGAGCTTCTGAGAATTTAAATATATATCCCACTGTAAATAATACAAATATAGATATGCTTTAGAATGTTCTCCTCGCTATATACTTTTTATATACTGCGTTTAGTGATAAAAATAAATTGGATCATTAATTTGCCATAATAATATCTACATTATAATTTGTCAATGTGCGCCAACTAAAGAAAATGTCCTGATAAATAAATATAAAATGTTCAACAGTGATTCATTAACGAGCAGCATGTCGCCTCGGGGACACGCGATCAAAATGGCTGCATCTGAAACAGTAACAAAAAAAACTCGATAATAATAATGCATAATTTAGTGAAAGCAAGCTCGTGCCCGACACAATACTGTGAGCTTTAAGGGGATCGACAGCTGCGTGCGAACTCGCATCTGCCAGCCCTGGCACGCACACACTCACGCCGCTCGACTACACGCTTCGTTACGCGCGTAACGATCGCGTGCATTAATGCGCGTCTACGCACACGCAGATAACATAGACGCTTTGTTAAGCTAGGGTTGTCCCAGCTTTGTTTTTACTTGTTGAACGTTTGATTGATGATCGGCGATGATTGATTGAACACGTCTATACAATTGTTGATGAATTATCACAAAGCCGAAATCTTTCACCTCGGTAAGTGTTTCTTTGTATGGATTCGTTTGGGAATTCTCGTTAAATATTTCGATGTTATCATTTATCTCGCGGCGAGCTGTGATTCGATTTGGCATACGTTCGCCATTCATCGTATTTGTATACGCTATTATGTAAATTTATTTCTCTTTACAAGCTTATTGGATTCTTCTTGTAGAACGTTTTAGAACCCGGTTTCGGTGAATTTAGGAATATATACAGAGACAATAGTAAAAGCTCGTTAATATTACGTTTTAAAAATGTTTCAAAGGCCGTAACAAAGGGGAAAAAATAATGAATAAAGCGGATATCGCAGACGACCTCCTGTGGGAACCAATAACAATTTACGCGGGCTCTCCACACTTTTTTTGTTTTGAAAAATACGTCTAAAAATATTCTCGGGGATTCATTTCGTCGGTCTCATGTTTGTTTTCACTTAAAACTTCCGCATATTTGCTTTACTCTCGCGCACAAAGATTTTAATTGCCTCTCCATATCCATATGTAGGAATGCAGTTTATAATTTTTTTTTTTTCATAGATACTACATATTATTTCGATTTATCTTTGTCAATGCTTACTTTGTATATTGTATTCTATGATTTTTTTGAGATGCTCGGTCAATGAACATGTTTAGACTTGAATTGGTAAATTTCTAATCTAAACACAACAGCTTTAAGCTTATTTATAGATCAATAGCTTATTGTTATTATCTCATTTCATTTTATATTATTATTTTGATTCCAAAGTTCCTTGCTTCATTCATACATAACCATAATCAATGCGTTCATATTGCTACCAAAATTTAATTTAAAGTACTTTCTGCCAGCCCTAGCCCAATTTAATCAGTTAATGTATCATTCTCTGGATTTTACGACGTACTATAGTGGTGAGTTTTAAAAGCAATGTCCGGCACAAATTTATGTTCGTATAAAGTACCTTACTCACATAAAATGCCTTTTGGCTGTGTCTGAAAAAAATCAACCTTTTTTTATCCTATCTGCGTGGAATTAAATCGCTTGTTAACCAATTTTCTGGATTATTGTTCGTTTTATAATTTGATAGTTTTTAATGTTGAGTGTGTGCGTTGTGTTGCAAGAGGTTTTAGGTTTGTAGCAACTTGGTTACTTGTTATAAATCAAAGGAAGAACATCTTTGTTACAGTGCTATGTAACATAGTTATTTTGTACAACAAAGGTATCTGACGTTCCTTAGGAGCTAGCTACCACTGCAGATTATAAAATGGGTTCAATGACAATAATTACCTATTAAACACAATTATCTCGTTAGTCGGTTGAAACCCCATGGAGCTATCGTATAAATGATTACAAAATAATAATAACTAACTATATATCTCTACTAGCTGCATCCCGCGGTTTCACATATATCGGGATAAAAAGTTGCCTGTATGTTATTCCAGTTGTCCAGCTGTCTACGTACCAAATTTCATTGCAATCGGTTCAGTAGTTTTTGCGTGAAAGAGCAACAAACGCACACACATCCTTACAAACTTTCGCATTTATAATATTAGTAGGATCTGGCTTTCCGCCCGCAGTCTTTCCCGGGCAGTCACAGGAAAATTCGCATGATTATCGTGCGATTTCCAGGATAAAACCTGTCCTTTCTTAGGTCTTAAACTATCTTTGATCCAAATTACATCCAAATCAGTACAATTGTTGTGGTGTGAACAAGAGACAAACACACAGTTTCGCTTTTATAATATCAGCATGTTTTATTATGAATATTGAATTCTCGTTAACTCGAAAGGTTATGAATTGCAAAACAGTTACATGTAATAAACGGGAATTATTCAGCCAATAAACTTGCAAGGAAAGCTTATGAATTGATTGACTTTATTTCTATAGAAATTTTTATTTGCCCTTTCAATTGGTTCAATAAAAGAGACTCTGAATTAAATTGAAATATAGAAAAGGAAAACTGACTTAATGATTATTACGTGCATTTTGAAGCTAAATAAATAAAAAACAAATTATCCTGTATCCTTCTCCTCATCCTTCCAAGTCCATTCTTTAATTCTCTAAACCTTTCCCTATCCCTTCCCATACAGCGGGCAACGTATTTGCGAAGCTCTTTCGAGAGCCTTAATAATGCTAATTAATGTTCATGGTCGGTGGTGTTCACTTACCATCAGACGAGCCACCAGCTCGGTGGTATCTGTCTCCTCTCTAACATTGAAAAATAACCAAATTAGAAGAGTTAGTCTACTTCGAGCAAGCGAATTCATAACGCAGATGTATAAAAATAAAAATCTCAAGTAATAAATTCTAAAGTTATTACTGCATAAAGCACTATCCGCAACGTGTTCGCAATATCCGAAGCGTCTGTAACGCACCTGCGTTTAAGTGTACGAAATACATGAACCATTCACACAAGCTTTCATACAGATGGCGTGACGCTGCGTTTTTGTTAAGCTTCAGCTACGTGTGTGAAGTGTCGATTGGGAATGACAGATGGATGTACATCCGTTTCGATTATTGATCTTGCGGTGGTGTTATTTTGCTCTGATACTTGACCTTTTCTTGGTAAATTACGAGGGATCGAGGTTAGGTGCAGTCATGTAACTGAAGCAATTGAACCAATAACCTTCCGTTCATAGAACTAACGTACCACTACTTTAGAATACAAGGTCAGAATTTGACTAAAGAGCATAGTATCAAAAGGAAATCTGTTAATATATTGAAACGCCATCTTGAACCAGACTCGTAACGTGATGAATCAGAAAGCGCTGCTAAATCCCGTCACGGTCACGTTCCTCAACAAACACTATTACGAAAAAAAATCGCATCTGTACTAACTTCGTTACATTACATTAACCGTAACGGGCGCTTTAAGATATATGCGGGTACTTTGAACATAATGGTTATATAAACGTTGCGCGTGTGAAGTGCCTTAATAGCTTTATGTGGCGCACGTACGACGGATGCTTGTCGGAATTGCTGTTAAAGTTTAATTTAAAAAGTGCCGACTTTAAAATGCATTTTTCCGACGCGAAAATAAAAGATATCGATACGGGCTTCGGTAGGATATGGTTACGTGTTTGGGGAATTTTGAGGGAATTTAAGGCTTTATTGCACTCATTTTAAGAGTAATTATTGCTTGTTACATGATTACATGACCGTCGATATGTTGCCGATCTTAAGCTACTTAAGTTAAATAAATGAGTATTATTATTTACTTATAGTAGGATATAATATTCCTAATTATATTTGGGCACGCTCGAAATGCTTTCCCAGTACTTTATTAGTTTCAGAGAGAAACCACGTGATAATAAACTAGCTGATGCTCCGGTTTCGCCCGTAGCGATGTATAGCCTATGTCTCTATGAATTTTAAATTCACACAAGTCCAAAACACTCGTTCGGGTTTCTAATGCGGAAAGAACTTTTAAAATCGGTCCAATAGTTTTTGCATAAAAGCATTACTAACATATATACAAATTATTCATTTATATATCAAAGCTAACACTGAATGCTTAAAACCTCGCTTAAATTAACATTAATAAACATTCATAAGTGCATTAAAAGCTTAACACGATGATTGTTCAAACGAATTATTGAAAGATCATTTCGAAACACATTATAACCTAAATACTCGATTCAATAACTTAATCATAACTTCAACTAACATACATAACTGATGCCATATGTTACATAACCATTCATCACTTGTCGCTGTGACATTAATGTCATCGATTATATTATCGAATAATACCATCGATTGCGTCTAACAATCGAATTGATTTGATGCGAATCGATCATAACTCGTTTGATTATATTGTACCACCAGCACTTGGCGTGAACTCGACTGTATAATGGCTAATTTTACAATTTCAATTGATAAGAGGCCACGACAGAGTCATGTTAAAAGGTTCATTGTGTAAAATACCTAAAGAGTCTAATGTAATAGATCCTAATGAATATTTTCCATCATTTTATAAGGCCATTAAAACAATTTAAGTGTTTTAAATGTTAATGCCAAGTACATACTGGTACCTTGTACATATATTTGGGTAATTAGCTACAAAAGGTGTTATATATCCCTTACTTTTTTACGATTTTCTTTATATAATATCCATCAATTGTGTGAAGTTATGACAATTTTCACTACACTGCGTCAAGAAATTTTCTGTTTCTCGTAAATTACATGATATTTCCCGAGGACCTCAGACCTCCCCTAAACACATCACGTAACAAAAGGGTTCCTTCACAACATGCCAATGTAGTTATTATATAAATAAACATTTATCACACACAAATCAACATATTTAGCTACACGTATGTGAACTGAAAACCCACATTTTTTCTGCATTGCAGTCAGCAGTGCGCCCTGCATTGAGCATGCGATGCATTCCACAAATTATTTTAGCCTTAACACACTTGAATCAAAGCGTACTACCATTAGAACAATAATACCTAGTAATAAACAAAATTAAATAATAACCAGCCATTTTCTCACTTACTCCTCTCTCTCGATGGAGTAGTTCTCGATTAAAAGTGACGTTCTCTTGAATGCTTGTTGTAATTTACTCGAATAAAGAGGTGGGATTATGGCGGGAGTGGTTAAATTTTGCAGACGTCAGCCGCCATTGCATCATTCGCGTCACTAAGCCATTACAGAAGCAATAAACCGAAACTAATTTGACTAGGACAGACAGTTATGGCCCGACTCGAGCTATAAAACTTAGGGATACGTTTATATCCGTTTTAGCATCACCTGTATACTGACGGGCTTGTGGGGTAAATGTACAATTTAATGGTACTCAGTTAATACAAAGAGAAGAGTGAAATTGTAATTATTATATAGTATATATTATTCATTATATAAACTTTCACGTGTTTTAACGTAATATAACATATCCGCTATTAGAACTAATTTTATATTTAGTACAAAAATATAAATGACTAGAAAAAGGTTTCGCAAGTTATGTTGTAAATATTTCCCATAATGTTAATTACAATGAATTATTAGAAAAATCTGCATTGATCATATCACGCAAGTCTCGCTATAAAAGCAATTTATGTTTATAGCTTATTGACATTTAATCAACACCTGCAATAACATTAGATGTAATCATGCCAAAAGAAATAGTTCTCATGATACAGTTACAAAATATGCAAGTCTCACACTAATAATTACGAGACGAACTCGTAAAAACCGCCCTACAATATAACCATTTACCTCAACACCGTTTCCAACTACTATTAACTACTATGACGTTCTCCATACAAAACACATTAAGAGGTGCACACGGGACGACACAGTGTCGCCTGTGTCATAATACTGAGTAATCGAGCCACTACACTGCGTTGCATAATTCAGATGCAGTTCATTTGACGCTTACGAGTTAAATAATAAAGTCGATTTTACAGTCTCACGCGGTGAAGTTAAATTGGGTTTGTGGGTTGGTGTCGACTCATTTTTAGTTGGGGTTATAAAATTTTGAGGACTCGCCGGAGATATTGTATACTTTGTAATGTTGATTCTGTAGAAGCGACGTATAAATTAAGACAGAATATGCATTATATTCGCCCGTTATCTTTATGGGGAATGTAATTATTTTGAGACACTTCGTGTTAATTAGAGTTCGTCGAGGTACCGGTAAATAATCCTATTAAAATAAACATCAGCAACCTGCAAGCGTTTGAAAATTCATCGCTGATAGAAATGCGCTCGAGCGAACAAAATCTCCGCCTCCCTTTAGATAAATCTGAATGGAAATCAATTCATTAAATGTTTCGTAAAACATTAAATATTAAAACTTCTCAACTTCAGCCTATGAAAACAAACGAAACTACACCGTATTCCAAAGATATAAAGTAAGAACTTCCCGAATAGCATTGTTTATACGTTCGAATTCAAATACAACTAATGATCTTGTATTCCGAAGAACGGAGTGGCTTTTCAATTTGGCGTTATGATAAATGGGTTCGGGTGTGCGAGTTGTCAGTTTTAAATTTCGAGGCATTGTTTGAGCTGTTCCGAATTTAAATTCATTTTACATCTGTCACAGAAAGGGATTTAAACTTCCATTCGGAATTTCGAATTGTAACTTTAAAGTTCTTTTTTCGAATATATCATACAGTTTTTAAATGTTGACAGCATTATTTCGACGTAGTCCATTAATAATTATCGTTGTAAGGCCAAACGGAATAAAACGTTTATGCTCTCAAAATAGGTTAGGTGAAGCAATTTCATGAAATAATACCAGCATTTGTTTGAAATGGCAGCGTAATAAACACTAAAATAAAATGATAATTTAAATTGCTGGCAACGCTGTAATTTTCGTGCTTGAGCCGTATTTTTGTTTAAAATCCATAATGTAATAGGCGCGTGTCTGAGTCGCGTGCCTACAAAACTTTAAATCATGTTGAAATACTAGAAAAGTTTTCAAAACAAAATCATTACGGCGTCAGACGATGTTAATGCTGGTAATTGTAAATGGATGTTTTTGAAAAGTCATTGCCTTTGTTCTTTATTGGGTGTTGTCACACTATGGCGAGATAGTTTGAGCTTCAGCATTACGTCTTGCTTGATACGGGCGGAAAGTATGTGAGTTTCCTTATCTCTATATTTATGTTTATACATAATATATATAATATTATGTATTAATGTGCAAGTGTGTTTGGTTATCCTTCTTTTACGTTGTAACAGAGCGATTTAATGATTTTATCGCAGATATCTTCTCATACCCATGGGATGAAATCGCTCTGAAATATATTCATTTTAATAGTATGCCGTATATAAAAATGTGACATGTACCACAGCTGTTAATTTTGTTTGACAATGTGAGCGAAGTCACGGGCAACAGGTTGCATTTATAGAAAATCAATTTCCTCAAGAAATAAAAAATAAATCTTATGAACATTGTATTCAGAGATTTATCAAAACGTTTTTTATGAGATCTTATTAGACTGTCATTCTTTAACATACAATAGAGTATGTATAACTATATAAATGTAGATAATAGAACAAAGGGGGATCTTATCGTACATAATATAATATTTTCTCCATACATTACTACACTATCAAAAACATAGATGAATGTATTGAATAAATAACCATTATATTCACATAGATAACGTACAATAAGTATGCAAAAAAAATTACAAACATTTCATAGAAAAATATGCCTTCAATTCATTAGACATAATGTAAAATTTGCCAAGAATCTGCCGCAGTCATAAAGAAGATTAATTATAACAAAAAACAGGGAAAAAAAAAATCAACCGCATTGGAATCGTTTCGTGCTTACACGATATCCGAAAGTTTATAACTTGTTATTATCGCTTTTAAGTTTTTGTTCTTAGTCGACAACTCTGTCCTATTTTACTCACTGTGCGGCAAAAAAGAGGCGCGTTGCAGGCAACATGATATGCGTAATAATAATCAATCGCGGGATAAAATAGTGCTGTCAATATTCACTAATAATAATTTAATTTTAACTATAACGAACAGTTAAGTGTCATCTATATATATAAAATTCTCGTGTCACAGTTTTCGTTGCCATACTCCTCCGAAACGGCTTGACCGATTCCTCTGAAATTTGGTAAGCATATTGGGTAGGTCTGAGAATCGGCCAACATCTATTTTTTATCCCGATATTCCTACGGGATACGGACTTACGCGGGTGAAACCGCGGGGCGCAGCTAGTTTTACTAAAAAAAAATATGTGTGTTAGGATTTTGAGTGAGAAAGTGACAGGGTTTGTCGATTCTATCACTAATTGAGTTTAAATGGACGTCTATTAAGACTAAATCTTGTTAATTCTGAAGGTTCTATAGAAATTTAATACATTCAAAGAAGATCTGTTTTAATGATCTCAAAGAAAACTTATTCTTCAATTTTTATAATATTATATTATTTTTGATAGTTAGTGTTAGTTTTAGCCTGTTGTTAGCCCTCAATATACGAGTACCATCCTTCTTATTATTGTTTATCGATCTCGGGAAAACAACAAATTCAAAGCGTTTCTAAAGAAACGTCCTGAACATTGAAATCAACCGTTCACAACTCACGCGTATGCGATAAAGCATCTATCTACCTCGCGAATCGCGTAGTGTGTAAACAAGTTTTTTTGTTCATTATACATGTAACAATGCAGTAACATGGATTATGCTAATTCTCGTGTTATATACGAGATAAGGCTGTACTGCACGTGTGAAGTGATTCCTATAGAGATTACGTTCGATTCACGTTCGAAAGATACTAGATTACAGAATATTTTGTTAGTGCTCTAGTAACGAAATATTAAAACGCCATTATTTCATACGTTTTTCGGTTTATTTGATGTCTTAACATGTGTTAATTATTCTTAATCATATTAAATATTTTATTGTGGTAGTCGAGCATGCTTCGGCACGAATTGGGCCAGCTCGCACCGGGGAAGTACCACACCCCCACAGAAAACCGGCGTGAAATAATAGCTTGCTATTGTGTTTCGTGCGGTGAGTGGGGGAACCGGAGGCCTATATCCTTCTCCTAGCCCTTCCCAGTCCATTCCTTTTTTTCCATTCATCAATCCTTTCCTTATCCCTTATCCCTCAAAAGCGGGCAGCGCATTCTCAGAGGTCTGAGCTTCTGCGAATGTTCATGGGCGGTGGTGATCGTTTACCATCAGGCGAACCACCAGATCAGTTGCCCGCTATGACATAAAAAAAAGAAAAAAAAAAAGATGTCTGATCGTAACAATAAATAATTACAAACGAAGGTAAATTTAACATCCCACCGCAATCTTAACTAATTACAACATCCAACACATCGATAACGTCACACACTTACACATACACGCGTACACGAACAGTCCACGCGAACAATCCAAGCGCGATCCCACATCTGTTGCCCGTTATATCGCCTCCCAATGACAATAAACAACAACATGATACGGCAATTTACCGCCAAAATACAGCTGTACCAATTAATAAGTAAACCAACATGTGTCCGCGTAACGATTCGAAAATGGAATCGATTCGAAAAAAGTTCGACGAATTCGAAAAAAAAAAAAAATAAATAACCGACGCCCGCTCCCAGCTGTTTCCGCGCACAGCTGATCGAAAGGATATTGGCTGTTAGGCGTCCGTCTCGCTCGCACGCGTTACGCGGTCCCGCTCGCGTCTATTAATTTACCCCACCGTCCTTTAATGAGCACTTTCGCCGTGGAGTGTTCGTCGTTTTCATTACACTCTTAGCTGATAGTCTGATGGGAAACGGTTACTGCGTAGCGGAGATCGGAAGGTGAATGAATGAAGCGTCGCGTCGTGACGTTCATTTTTATATGTATTTAGGTATATAGTAGATTTTCACGACCGTACGTCGTCTTTTAGAAGAACATGTACTGGGAGACGTGATAAAAATATGTGAGGAGTTTATTAAACGTTTCAAAGCGTTACGTTTAAGATTGACTTATATTTTTTTCGATTTTTTTGTTATTAAATTAGTATTTTTAAAAGGCTTTTTCGATCTATCACTGTTTGACTTATCGTTAATAGCTGATATTTGCAAGGACGACATCGCATTTGATACCATATCCATCCTAGTTCGAAAAATAATTAATGGTATATCAAATGCACCAAATTTAAAGATAACAACTCCGTCAGAATTTTGATTTATGTAAATGTATCATATACCTTAACTAATAGTATAATTTCCATCTTTTCAGGTGAGTATCCAGACTTGAAGACTCCAAATGTCGAAGAATGAGTTTCGAGTAAGTCTCGCGTTATATCCCGATTACAGGTATCAATATATTAAGTTAGAATACTGGTACGTCCGTACAGATCCAAAGGCTGCAAAGCAAACGAAATTACGTCTATATATCGTGCACTTTGGCTGCGTGTAGACGGACCAGAAGAGAATCTGTATCACTGAAAAACAACAATAAAAATTAAATAAAATCGTTGGCTTTATACTAGCTTTGAAGGGGTATTTTATATATTAGCCAATTATTAGTATATTACAAGAAACACTCAAACTTTCGTCCTTCGTCCTTCTAGAGAGAGCTAGAAAACTTTTTACTATTTTTTGCGTGAAAGAGCAACAAACACACACACACACATCCTTACAGACTTTCGCATTTACAATATTAGTAGGATAGGATATATTAATACTATTGAGCGATGCGATCAAATAATGTCTAAGAGTTAGACGTAATAAGCTAATCGTGTCTTTAATACTCTAATATCGTATATGAATATGTAATTACTAGCTGCGCCCCGCGGTTTTACCCGCGTAAGTCCGTATCCCGTAGGAATATCGGGATAAAAAGTTGCCTATATGTTATTCCAGTTGTCCAGCTGTCTACGCACCAAATTTCATTGCAATCGGTTCAGTATTTTTTGCGTGAAAGAGCAACAAACACACACACACACACATCCTTACAGACTTTCGCATTTACAATATTAGTAGGATAGGATATATTAATGATCTAAATCGAATATTCTTTTCACATATTACGAGAGTCAATCCCGCATACGTTTAGAGATCCTCTTCCAACATTGATAATACATTTGCAATGGAACGGAACCCTTTCGTGCATTTTCAAACAGTTCAATATGTAATCGAATGATTGAACGTGATTACACACTGTGCGGATCGATATCGCTCCTTTATTAATTCCGAGTACAAATGGGATCTTGTGGCGTGAATTAGTAATATGTGTGCAGTGCGTAATGTTAGCGGTCAGTCGGCCTAATAGCATATAAATTAGTCTCAATTATATATTCACATACGTTTAGCCGCAGACCTCGAACTTGGGTTTATTTGCTACGCGAAATATAATAGATAGCGTATTGAAACGACTCGTTAAGACTAGAAATGATACCAATTTATTCAATTTAGTTGGCAGCGCTACGTATGTGTAATATGTATAATGTACACAAACGCGAAGGAAAAACGAAAATAACAATAAAAGAAAAAGAAAATGTTATTACTGCATAAGAAATAGGAATCAGAATCAGAATCAGAATTAATTGTAGCAATCATTGAACAAATCACTAATAATTTTATAGGGAAAAGACGAAGCTTTTCGAATAAGACACAGTGTAAGTAAATTGACATTTAACACTCTAGAAGGGATAATTTCTTCTGTAGTGGGTAAAGTTTTCTACAAAATATCTAGCCCAAGCTTCACGTGGCACAAAACTTAAAGATAAATTGCATAGTACGATAATGGATACTTTCTTATAGCCAGCATGACATTTTCTGTTCAGCTCACCTGTCACTTAAACCAACTCATATGAAAATATCCGTCGACGGTCAAAGTCGACGGAAAACTTGCCCTCATACTCGAATCAGCTCCTCTTACCTGAACGCACTAATTAACAATAAACACGTGTTTATATAACGCATTAGAGTTATGTCGACATCCACCTCTAAGTGAGTAAACCGACTCCCGCTGATTGCGTCGCGGTCCTCGCATTTAACTCGTAACGAGTGAGACAATGTCGAATTCGGAATGTTTATTATCCAATTTGCTTTGATTTACTCTCAGCAAACACTTTGATCGTGAATTGACTAAATAAAAGCCCCGACTAATTAACGGTTGAACGTTGTGATGGCAATTGTCAAATAATTGTTTTAATCAAGGTGTATAATTGGGCTTTATTTGTATAATGTTATAGTATTATCGGTTTTGGTGCTTATTATTGCATTGATCACCATTTTTTTTTTAAATATCCCTTCATCCTTTTTGATCGTGTAAGCACAAGTCGTCGGTATCTATATATATTTTAAATTCGTTATAAATTTGCTTATTATATGTAAAGTAAACATTTTGCGGGTACATGGAGATAGCGTCTGTGTGTATCGTACAATATAAGATGTTTCATAATTTATTTTTGTGGAAAATTGTGTATCTTGTAATGTCCCATCAGTCGATTATCTGTCTTACATAAATATTAATGCTCTTCCAAGCAACTGACAAACTGACTTGCAAAAACTCCCTGTCTATTATGAACCAGCGAATTAATTAACCACTTAGCTATAAGATAGGAGCGAGGTCTGGAGCAACAGCGAGTTAATCAAAGGTTCCAGAAACAATAAAACAACTTTATTCAAGGGATAAGATCTAAAGTAAGATGGCCATGAATATTTACACTCGCTTCTTATAGAGTTAGGCTTAAAAGGGTTCCGGAATTATAAATTGCAAGATAAGGAATTATAAATTTTGTTTACGAATCCGAGGAATGTTTTCGAGTCGTTTTAATAAATTATATTGTTATTTGTCATGGGCGCGACGCTGGTTGACTGTTCTTGCTATTTGTCGAGTTTGACGGTGATAACTGGGTTAGTAGTCGCTTTTCAAGATTGGGGCATAATTGATTGTTGAATTCACAAGGCACGATAAAGATTTTACGTGACAACGTCTTTTTCTCGGTAGAATATTTATTGATATGAATATTATTAAATTGCACAATAGGAACAAGGAATCGAATGAAAATAAGAATTGCACAAATTTTAACTATAGAAAATATATTTTGTTTACTAAAAAGACAGAGACAAGAGACACAAGCACGCGCCGATTCAATGCGCCTAATTCTCTAGTGCTGCGCGCGCGGCGGACCGATCATAGTTCGGTGACTCATCGTAACGTTACCGGGCGTTATACTTTTTCATGAGTGACTCCGAGCCGCAACCTAATTTAAGACGTTGTCACGTCAAAAGTAAATTACTCAATAAACAATAAAAATGAAGCGATTTAGATAGTATAGTTTCGTTTCCAAAAATTCACTGAAATTTAAGAACAAACAAACATTGCTCGATAATTCTCCATAGAACAGATTTGTTGCTTACAAAATATTAATAATTCAAATCGGACACCAAGTCCTTTTTTACACCTAGCAACTACAATATTTGCTTATTGATTTGAAAATTAAAACTACAAAAAATAAAGAAACGCTTTTAATATAAACTCAGTAATAACAACAACATACAACTTATTTCGAGTACAAAACGCAATACATGAAGCGTTCATTATTTAGAATGCATCGAAAAAGCGAACAATTTATACCGAACAATACAAAGTTTTAACTCTAATAAGCTGTAACATTACATAATTAACAAGTCGGTATACGATATGCGGAAAGCAGCTTACTGCATGAAGGCAATTAATTACAGGCGAGACGTCGACAGGCGCATTCAGCTTGTCACTACGATTTTACAATCCGCTCTGTTCGCGAGTTACGTAAATACTGAGCGCCTTCAGTGCTGCTGAGGGCTTTTATATCCTTTATAAAAAAAAAACAAAATATAATTTCAATATAATGCGGGTATTTCAAAATTCTATAACGTGATACTCGTATATTTTTTCTTGACGTCAATCGCGGTTTCTTCGCACTTTTGTTATTTAAATGAATATAATTATAATAAATAATAAGACAATTATTATCATGGTAATCACTTTTTTCGGTTGTCCTGAATCTCAGTTAATAGTTGTAAGTTACTTATGTACCCATAACTATAACTATATGCTCTAACTAACTAATGTTAAACTTAGGTTAAGTAAATATTTGCCATCAACTCACACAATATCTATTTCACAATACCTTTACATTAGAGCTGAGTTGATGACGCTGCTATTCGGATAAGTTAAACTTTTATTAATTCTCCGCTGATAAATCTTCGTACAAAGAGTATAAAAATCCATAATTAAGTTCAGAAACTAAGGCCTAACACAGTTATTGATGTTGCAAACTAACTTATAATACCGTACCAAGGATTAATGCAAAACTTTCGCCCTAACTCCAGATTCATACATTATTTATTCAGTTTTGGGATATTTGCATCGCGGCTCTTATGAAACAAGTTTCATATTTCGTTCAATATTAAAGATTAGCCAATGTCAAAAGAATATTTTAACGGATTTCGTACTGATTTATTCGAGGGAAGTTTTTATTAAATTACAAAATAAGGGGAGCCGACTTAATTATCGTTATTTTTGGAAGGCAATTTTTGTCCTCCGCGCCGCTGTGTTGCGTGCACGTGGTGTACGTTTTTGAATTTTAATGCGTTGAATTAGATACTTTTTTTGCGCAGCGACGGTTTTTTTACACTGTTTTGAGAAAGTTTAATATTAGTATCTTTTATGACTTGCGCTATGGTATTTGTTGCATTACAAATTACGGAATAAGGCGTAAGTTGCAACGACGCGAACTTTCGACGTTTATTTGAATTTCGTTGGACGAGGTGCGAATGTATTAAGATATAAAAGTTTAATAAACATTGAGGTTATTTAAATGGTTGTATTCTTTCACTCCATCGTATCGTGTACCATTTGCCATTAGCTCACAAATTTTACTTCGTGAAAATAAAAATCTATCATAACTTTAAAATGAACCGCACTAGCGTCAACCGTTAGTCCTAAAAACAACCATCAACCTTCATAATAACAATAGATATTGATAAACAGTTCTAGATTTTAGTAAGCCGTTTTCAGCTCCGCTTTTATAGGCTCTGATAAAAGCGCTCTGCTTCATATTGTTACCACGGAGGCAGCGAATTACGTATTCAGTGTGAGTAATCGTGTGCTTTAACCGAGAGACTTTGCGATACTCCCAAAACCTTCGCATGATGATAACGCGTGACGTCATCACCGCCTCGTTATTGACGATAAGAGCGCATAGGTTATAGCTGACTGCTGCCTTGAATGGTTGAAGAATTAATTATGAAGGTTCTTTTGGATGTTTTGTATGGTAAATGATGTGATGTTTTTTGCGGTTATAGAACGTAAAATTAAACACGAAATTTGATATGTGTTAACGTTTTGTTTGGAATCAGTTGAATATAGAATTCGAGTATGATTGTTATAAGTTCATGCAATTTTATTGTGAGCTTTAAATAAACATAAATATTTTGAAAAAAAAATACATAATATATTTAAGAAGCTATCACGTAAACTCTTTAAGGGATATATGCGGTCAAATACCTAAAAACTAATAACCTAATTTAACGAGTAGTGACTCTTCAGGTTGTGACTAGTCATCGTAGTTCATTAGTAGGAAAGTTTTATCTTGTAATATATATTTCCCATTTCTTATTCTTTGTAACCAAAGGATTAATTTATCCTCTTAATTTTTTAAAATGCAACTAAAAGAAATTGAATTCCAAAATTTTATTAAATAAAAATTAACCTATATTAATCAGTAGAACATTTTAACCATGTTATTTTTCAAAACTAACGATCCCGAATTAGTACACGTAACCTTAATAATAATGTATCCCATTCGATGACCACAATTCGTACCCTCGTACCGCGTAGCTATTTCACTCCGCCAAATGCGTTCACCCCAATATGAATCCAACTAACACGTATTAAGTATCAGATTCCCGCACCCAATTTGTTGATTTACAACAGTTCGGAAAACCTTTGGGTGTGTGTAATCTGCTACGGAGCGATCGCAATTAATGGGCTACAGAGAACTATTGCCGAAGACATAATTTTACAGAAACGGCCTCCTGTAGCTAATAAATACGCAAACTGTGCTAATATCACTGAGGTTATAGACAATTATTACCAGGAATCATTGTATTACGCCATTATATGAAAAGAGTTATTAGTAAACAGATTGTGTGCCTTTTCAAATAGTAAGTTTTAATGTTTTCAAATACAGTAAATATAAATATTTTAATTAGTATTGACCAATATTCATTCAAAAAACGCAGAAAGCAAGTTTTGCTTCGAGTTTATTCAATTCTTTTATTTTCATTAGTTAGATTTCATAATTTAGGTGTCCAACTAACTATCCATGTCTTTTATTATTTAAAAGTATTTAATTTAAGTAATAGTAACCCCGCGAGTGATGCTGGATCACTCGCGTGGTATCCGGGTGGTATAAGGGGCAAGGGTATGAAAAGTTGCCTATGTGCTAATCCAGACCATACTCTATCTTTGTACCAAATTTCATATAGATATGATAGATGTTTTCGCATGAAACAGTAACAAATATAAGAAAATTTCGCATTAATAATATTAAATAGGATTTTACGATCGTAAAAGTTTGAAACACAATACCAATTTTGTGAACGTTTGAGGGAAATTTTAAATGATACAATCCCTTCAAGCTGGCATTACAAGAGTCACATAAAATTTTAAGATATCTTATTTCTTATTTCCACAGCTCTCTGGGGACAGAGTGAAATTTAGAAATGCGGCAACTTTGCGAGCCAAGACATTTTGTCGTAGTCCCCCACGGGATCGAAGTTGGCTTGACCAATGTCGGCGAGGCATCTTCGTAGCTTCTAGAATTAACCCTATAAATAATATATGTCTAGCTCTATAGAATGTTCGAGATTATTAAAACTGGTCTCTGTCATATAAACTTCTGTTTTTAGAAGTAATCTTTATTCTTCTTAATAAAGATTTTTGGGCTTTTAAAAACTAAATAACTATAGTGATGTAGGTGTGTTTTCTACACTTACAATAAGTATAATAACTCTTAGTGGTTTTAGACTTCGTTCCTGACATGGCTATACTTGTACTATACAACCTGTGTACCTACGGATTTTTATGAAATTTGGTATACAGACAGGGTATGAGCTGACTTGGGTGATAGGATACTTTTTATCCCGATTAAATGCTCCCTTGGGATAAAACATAAATTTTGATACCTGGGCGGAGCCGGGACGAGCGTCTAGTTACACTATACCTTTATAACCAACGCATAAACGTGTTAACAAAAATAAACGAAGCATCGCAACAATAACACAGCATTGATTCTTGACCTGGCTATAATTCAAACCTTTCCGAAGTAATAGAAACTCGGTAGGTTACATGTTAACAAGTTTTACAATATAATACAGGCCAGCCAGCTACCAATAGACCTTTCTCGAAGATTTCCCGCCAACAAAAGGGTACAATTTTCAACAATTGCCGAGTCGATACGAATGTTCGACTTAAATTGCTCCGCTGAAATACTATTCGGTGTCTACCTGAGAATAAGGTACAAGATTGGATAGGACCGTACTTGAATATTTCTATTGCGCCACTTGGTTTATTGAAAAACTATGCGGGAATGTCCGGGGGAGGGAAGGGAAGGGAAGGGAAGGGGAGGAAATAAATCTGGCCGGGGAATTTGATTACTCTGATATTTCATTCAATTAGAGTTTGGATTTTTTTTTTATTTACAAACGTCATCAATTTAGGTATTATCTTATTACTACTAAAGATTCGCACAGGTTTCGGGCGTGGTACATATACAGCCTATAACACTCAACGGTCCAGTAGTTCCTGGGATTGGCGTATTTAAACAAACTCCTATAAATACATTATAAAATATTTCCCTTAATTGACGAATATAAGAATTTCAACTCTCTAGTACATAATAGCGATGATTTTCCAGACAGTCTTAAATGTTCAATTGTATTTATAAGTGAACCTGTAAAAATAATCCACATTTCACAACACAGTATCGTTAAAATCGAAACTCGATGTCCTCCTTCCCTTGTGTTAGCGAGTTAGTGAAACATTTCTGAGTTCTGCTATCTATGTAGGTATACTATGTAGGTGCACTGTCGTTCTCTCGCTAATGGTCGCCGTCTGCTGTGTCAAGCGTAGCTTTGTGTACGCAACGTGTATTATGCAATGCATAGCCTGACTCCGCTTTGATACCGATCTGTATCACTGATGTTCAATTCACTACATTGTTACAGAGATTAAAAGTATCAAATCCGTTTGGAATTGCCTTATGTTTGAGTTTAGAAGTTGTGTCGTAACTACGCTATTTAATGTGATTTTTGGTTTTTCTTTGATACGTTATTACGTTTTGGTATAAGTATTTCTTAATGCTTTTAGTAGCTGACCGCCAGCCGTAAGTGTGATTCATTAATTGTATGTATAAGCACGACGTCTCGCTATCTTCACAGATAACGCGATTATAATATGTCGGGAATAAATCACAATTTAAATATGTCATATCCATTGATTTGTTCCGCCTTCACATTTTCTATACTTTCCTTTGTGTTTTCATTGTTTTATCCGTAGATATATGCATTCTGTTATTCTTACAACTGTATCTACTCATAAATATGTTGATTTTAGAAATTTATAATTACCAGAAATTTATTTATAACATATTCCTAAAATTAAAATTAAACTTAATGATTGTCCAACAAGCTAGAATAAATTTATATCTACCTACAACTACAATACCTATATACTAGACTACACCCTTCATAAAGTTATACATATAAACACGGTAAAGGAAGCTACATACAAACAGACAGTCATTATGTATGCGGACGCTCGATCGCTCTGTCACGGGGGACGGTAATCTATGGCCGGTTGCAGCCCTCACCGAAATTCCTGTAACATAGCTAGGGTTGCCACCGTCAAAGTTTAATTGAGCTTATTTATTTTGTGTAATAATCGCTTTTTATATGAAAATAGGCTTAATGGACATTGTTTTTGTTATAAGTAATGGTCGAATGATTTATGTAATGTATTAACAATTTAATGTTTAAAATTAACAATTTTTATACACTTTTTAATACATGAAAATGATCCACCAATTCAATTTCTCGTCTAGTGAACGACTGCTTTATATGTTTATGTATGTGTAGAATTAAATAAAATATCGCAAATAAAGATCTACTAGATTACATAAAGCTTTTGTATTTACGGTTCAACCCTAACAGCTATCAAGCTTCGAACTTGTCTAGATAGATCTAGATTTTGGACCTATCTAGATGGCTCGTGATATACGCTCGGATACTTGTCAACTATGATAGGTGTTACATTTAATATTCACATCCCTTTGGCCTCCCACTTTACATATTAACTAAGAATGGTTTCTCGTGGATTGTTTTCGTGTGATATACCTTTTGTCATAGCCATAGTTGAGTTTAAATATTCATGACTAACGTCTCGCCTCGGTTTTGTCTGTTTTGCAACGGGATTTCATATTTAAATGAGCTTAAAACTTCATCAAAACAAATGCTGTTCATCTCTTTAATAATACGGAGGAAGGTTTTGAGCAATACGGCGGCCTTTCGTAATATTTTCTTATTACGTATTATTTTCTATTTTTGAATATTTTACCTATATGTACCTATATGTACAATAAACAAATACTCGTACAATTATATGATAGAACTAAAACAGTTTGAAATAAATAGATATACCTACGTCTACCTTTTAAGTTAAGTATACACGAGTACAGGTAGGTAGGTAGCTACTTAAGTAGTAAATAATTTTGTCGCACGTCTTTCGTAGACGCAGATTTATTATCTGCAGTCATTACTATAATATAGTAATATAATAGCATTGATAATATAGCAATATAATAGCATTGATCAGATATATTTAATAATGTAGTTTTTAAGTAAAATTTGGATAAAATAAAACAAATTTATCAGCCTTTACCTCAATCGAATTGCGAAACAATCATTTGATGACGCTCATTGAATTAATAAGACGCAATACCACATCTATTGTATAAATGATGTCAATAACGAGTGTCTCTTTGCTAATGAAAGTTACTGTCCTCCGCTTGAAGCTTTCGCAAGACCGTCTCTTATCTCGAGGAGACTAATGCAATTCCGCGAATGATTCAGCAAATGTCGTTAAGATGTTCATCTGACAGAGTCCGAAGTTTATCGCGCTTACTGCGCTGTAATTTTTTTACTTAACAACCGACCAACAACATCAACGCGGCATCAGTTAATTTTCCTCAAATCAATTTCAGCGCCACATTGCGCCGCGTTAAAAAGCGACAAAACTCGACCCTTGAGCACATTAGTCATGTTGCAAGGCCATTCACCTTGCAAATATCGCCCCCTTGCGAAATATCCACCCTCACCCTAATTCGATGAGGTATCCCCTCCCGGTTGTCATGACAACGGACTCCCCTTCAAGTGCATAGACACCTCATAGTTGGTAAATACAAGTGAACAAATAAGAATTCATGGTGGCGCAGATCGTATAAGTTTTATGGGCGAACATATTGTGGGCGAGATGAAGTTAAAACATATTTAATATATTTAACAACTTAATAAAACTATTCCAATTAAACCAGCATTCTTCTCTTTGAAAGCTAATATCTTCGTTCTATTAGAGAAAAATATATTTTTTTTTTATTGAACCCTAATCTATCCAAATGCTTTAGTTTTTTTCCATTCATTTGGAGTTATATTTCATAACTTTCATAAGTCATAATTCGTACCATCAAAACACAAATAAACATTAGCGATGCTAAGGTCGATTAGATAATTATTAATAATGGTAATAAATGTTACGCGCTAATGAAAACTTAGGCGTTAAAGGCACGAATTGATAGGCAGTAAATAAATTTATTACCCAAGTTATCCAATTCGAGAGTAAATTCAATTAGTATCACTATCAGCCAGTTTATCTTTTAATATAGCCTAATAAGTCTGGCAAGCTTTCAGATATAAATTATCATTAAAACGGTTTACGTTTCCAGCCACCTGTGAGGTGCTTTATCTTATCTTTTAAACTGAAATATAAAAGATAATCTCCATTATTTATGGCGATATGGCCCCACGCTGCGAATGAACTATGAACTTGCTTGAAAATGCATTTACCCCGTTCAAAGGCTTTAAGGATTATACAACATGTGACGTCTATGATGATGGAACATTAAAGAAACGAGACTTTGAAATTCATAAAGTCCTCGGTTTCATAAAAAGGCGCTCTGCAAATACACTCCCGTCTCATACATTCGTACAATTTTCTGTAAATACACATACTCAATATATCCAACATTGAACGTAGCTTAAGAATACCCATTTACGAAGATGTACCAGTTTCCCATCTGTTACGTCACACGGTATCTTTTACGAGAAATTCGAACATCGCCGACATTTTCCCTAACGCGACGCGACTACCAACTCCGAAATATTACTTATTTCCTCACTGTCTGTAGGTATACGCTGTAATAAGTTCTCGAGCGTGTTACGAAACGATATAATATCTCTCTAACTCGTATTTATGTGGACGGCACGTCACGTGAATGTGAACTTTCGTTGATGAAACTGGCTATTAATAATCCAGACCGTCCTAGCGTTAATGATAGTTATAACATAATTCCGACATAGTTGTGATAAATTTTACACGTTTTAATAACGTCTGGTTTCTATTATTTCAGGGATGCCGGTTTCCTGAAGATGGCCTCACGCACCCCGTCCCTTGAGTCGCTGCCCGGTGCCAACTCTATAGGTTCGCTGGAGCGTGGCTCCTTATCACCACTGACTTTGAGCGGCTCCTCGCCTCCCGCGAGCGATTCTGCCGTATGTGATCTTCGCGAGTTCGACGGCCTTGACACCACCTGTGCGATTTGCCGAGAGACATTCGTCGACCCTAAAGTACTCAATTGCTTCCACACATTCTGTCGAGGCTGCCTAGAAAGGGAACAAACTCACCCCGACAAAGTTACTTGCGTCACTTGCCGAGTGGACAGTCAGCTGCCATCGGCTGGTGTCCCTGGCCTATTGACAAATCTTGTGATCGCTGCAGCGGTTGAACAGGACGCAGACCTCCTGCCGTCTGCTCGCCAAACAAATTCGCCAACAGCACGTTGTACCGGTTGCAAGTCTAAGGAATCAGACGCTGTAGCACGCTGTGTAGATTGCGCTAACTTCCTCTGCCCTAATTGCGTCATGGCTCACCAGTTCATGCATTGCTTTGAAGGTCATCGCGTTCTCGCGTTCACAGACCTAAAAGATGACAAAGGTCTTCTCGCCTCAACACTCACCGCTAGTGGCGACAAGACCGCATTCTGTCCGAGACACAAAAACGACATTTTAAAATATTTCTGCCGCACTTGCTCAGTACCAGTTTGTAAGGAATGTACTATTATTGAACACCCTGCGGCATTGCATGACTGCGAACATTTATCTGATGCAGGACCTAAACAACTGGAACTTATGCAGCAAGCAGTTAATGAAGCGAAAACGCGTGCTACAGAAATCAGACACGTTGTAAAAACAGTTGAACACGCTGCTGGCAAACTACAGGTGCAATATCATAAAGCTCAAAACGAAATTAACGATACGTTCCAATTCTACCGCTCTATGTTAGAAGAGCGCAAACAGGAGTTACTCAAGGAACTGGAAAGCGTGTTCTCAACTAAACAAATCGCTCTGACCGTCGTCGGACAAAAAGCTCAAGAGACAGTTGACAAAATTTATCAAACTTGTGATTTCGTTGAAAGGTTGACGAAATGCGCCAACATTGCTGAAATATTGATGTTCAGGAAACTATTAGACACCAAATTACAATCTTTAATGAGCACAAACCCTGAACAAAGCGTGCAAACAGCTTGTGAGCTTGAATTCGTATCTAACTACCAAGCTATACAAGTTGGCGTAAGGAACACTTTTGGATATGTGCGTTCTAGCTCTGAAGCGAACGTAGGCCCTACTAAACAACCACCTATTGCTCGCCCAACTAATGGTTCTCTATTAAACGGAGGATCATCGTCGAGTAGCAGCAGCGTTAATGGAAGTTCTGGCAGCCTGAATGGAGGAATTCATCTCCCTACCGGATTGAACGGAGTACTAGACCGACCTTACTCTAACGGGTTACTGGGTCCCGCTAGCCAATCGACGTCTCCATTTGATTCAAATATCATTTCAAAAAGATTTAACAGCGGTAGCACCCTTGGGCCGTTTTCCACTACCATTGGAGACATAAACTTAAACGGTATAAATCCTTATGAAAAGTGGTCTAATGGAGGATGTGACTCACTCTTCCCTCCAACAGCTACTGACCCTTACTCACTCACAGCTGCTGCCCATACTGATCCTATTTTAGACTTGACAAACAAGCTAATATCCACTGCCATATTCCCTCCAAAATCACAGATTAAAAGGCAAAAGATGATATACCACTGCAAATTTGGAGAATTCGGTGTTATGGAAGGCCAATTTACTGAACCCAGCGGTGTAGCTGTCAACGCTCAAAACGATATCATCGTCGCCGATACTAACAATCACAGGATTCAGATATTCGACAAGGAAGGCCGTTTTAAATTCCAATTTGGCGAATGTGGAAAGCGCGATGGACAACTTTTATACCCCAATAGAGTAGCTGTAGTACGTACATCAGGAGATATCATTGTAACAGAGAGATCACCAACACACCAAATACAGATCTACAATCAGTACGGGCAATTCGTTCGAAAATTCGGAGCGAACATCCTTCAACACCCACGCGGTGTTACAGTGGACAATAAAGGCCGGATCGTAGTTGTGGAATGTAAAGTAATGCGTGTCATTATCTTTGATCAAGTTGGCAATGTCCTACAGAAATTTGGATGCTCCAAACATTTAGAATTCCCGAACGGTGTAGTGGTCAATGACAAACAGGAGATTTTCATCAGCGACAACCGTGCGCACTGTGTTAAAGTGTTTAACTATGAAGGCATATATTTGCGCCAGATCGGCGGCGAAGGAGTGACAAACTACCCAATCGGCGTAGGAATAAACGCAGCCGGCGAAATTCTCATTGCTGACAATCACAACAACTTCAACTTAACGATATTCACACAAGACGGACAATTGGTTTCAGCACTAGAAAGCAAAGTAAAACATGCTCAATGCTTCGACGTAGCTCTGATGGACGACGGCTCTGTAGTGCTCGCGAGTAAAGATTACCGCCTCTACATCTACCGTTACGTTCAAGTTCCGCCTATTGGAATGTGAATATAACTTAAACGAGATCACAAACAATGACCGACGAAAAGCCAAATACCAATTCCATACGCAAACTTTCAACGATTCTGGCCAATTGTGTCAATTTTTAATACAAAAGTGACTATATGAAGTGAATATAAACCATTGGACTATTTTTAAGCGCGAGTGTAACTATGATTGCGGCTGTCTCGATGTGATCAATTTTACTAATAGCGGGAATCTTTCACCGATGTATTGGCGTTGGATCTCTAAATGCATTATTATATTTAAACGAAACTGTAATGAGATTAGTTTTAGTATTGACATTGTTATATGAGTACCTATTTGATGTATAAGAGATTATTCCGTTGGTTTGATCCGGAAAATTGAATGATTCTCGACCCTTATCATTTTTGATCTATTGAATAATATTTTTCCATATCCCACGTCGTTAAATTAGGGATGAATATTAAGGGCGTTTGTATTATTTAGCCCATTTGTTGGACCAATATTTTAACTATTATTACTTAAAAATTGTTAGGCGTTAAGCGAGTGATTTTATTGTAATAAGAGAGCATCGAGTGGTATTGTTGTTAGTGTTAAGATATTCTTCGGCACAACGGCACTTCCTGTTTTTAATTAGCACTTATTCTGTGTCGATGGAAACATAATTATGAATCTAATTAAGAGTTGTTACATTATTATTAGGTAAGTGTTAAATTGAATTAACTAATATGGACAATCTTTAGTTACTACCCTTTTTAACGTAGTTACAAAAAAAAAATTAGGGAATGTGATGTTAGGGGTTTTATCAATGACAAAGTTGACTGCGGCGTTTCTTAAATATGAGATCAAGGTTCACAATACTGAAGATCTTCAAAATTAAATTGAACATCACAAGATGATACTCGAATTGTCTCTGTGAGTTTTTGTCACAAATATTAAGGTACGCCAGTCTATTGAATGATTAATAACTTAGAGTATTATAAAGCATTTCTGAAATGGTTGTCGTTTTAATTTTTTTTTGTGTATTGGGAGACTGCTAGACGACAGTTTTACTCAGACCGATATGACGTCAATACCGCCTAGTCACTGAGAGCCCACGGATCCATAAATTCCTCAATTTCGTTGTTTTTATTACAATTAGTAACATTTGGTTGATAATAATATTATTCGTTTTTTATACAAATTTAAGTAGGTATTTGAATATTTTTATTAATTGAACACGGTAGTAACTAGTAGAGCACGTTAGCAAAGGTTCGTTTCGCTAGATTTTTGATTTTACTATTTTTCGAGATTTTAACAGTGTAATGCATTTCGCTGCTCATTGTAGTATTATAGCTTGCTCGATATATAAATGACTTATAAATCTGTTATTCTGGTAAGATATTTTTTATACGGAAGCAACTTTATTTTTGTAGCAGTAGTATTATATACGGTGCATGTCTAACGTTTATTTTCTTTCGTATTTTATTAATATTATGCTATTATTATTTTACTACAATACCGTGTGTTTGAGTGTGTTAGCAGAATTATTTTAGTTTGATTTTTTCTTTAGTTATGATTTTTTGTAGTTAATAATGTTTTTTTTTTTTATTTAGTTTTCGTGATGAATCTATGACAATAAACAGATCTGATGCGATCCATAGCTCCAGGGTCGGAGATGTTTCTTAATAATAATTGATCTGGATAAGATAATTTAAGGATACGCATACCGTTTTGGTGATATTCCTACTTTTTTTTTTAAATTATCGTCTGTATATTTAATGAAAGCGATTGAAGCCCCGCCGACGTATGATTACCTGCTAGCACCTAAGCCGATTTGCAATACTTGCTTTTCATGTGCCATACAACCAAGTTGTGATGTAATAAGTGATATTAAGTGTTGTTTGTAAATATATGTACCATAATCTACCGATTTTATTAAATTTAATCATAGGTTTATACGATCAATTCTGTCAAATGATTTCATCTTCACTATTAGTGCAAGTTGAGGCCGATAATGCTATGAAATGATGACAAAACTTCATGGACTCTCCTTTTTACCTCTTATTCTTTTGTTTTGTTCATTATTGTTCGGATACTTGCATTGAATTGAGACTTCCGAAGGCATTTCCTTTGTTGATTTTATCATATGCATTTTGCAGTTGACGGTGCTTTCAATTTGCTCATACTCGACGTGGCTTCGATAGAAATCCATCAGAATCTGCCACTAGATTAGGCGAAATGAAATCTCCTATCCAATCTTTAGAGTCAAAATTTCAGTGATGCATCACCAATGATTTTATGTATAGACTGCCCTGTTCCTAGTAAATTATTCCCTTCTGAGATTGGTTAGTCTGATTTTATTTTTTCTAATCTACTGCGCGACTACGATTGTTGTAAGCTTGAAAAGTTTAAACCGGTCGTGTTTCTTTCGGCCTTTCTGTTCCTGGCGGCGCATTTTCTCAACAACGCTTAAGATCTCGCGTGAACAAATAGTTGTTACGCTTACTGAATTAAAAGACCCTTCAGAAACTGTCCGGTTTAAATAGATCACTTAGAATAAAAACAAGATTTTCATTCGTTAAATAACATAACCTATGTTCAATTTCTACGGATGAAACTTCTTGTAAATCATACGCTTCTACTTAATTGAACTCTTTCAACGTATTATATTTATCTTAAGTACCTATAGCTTAGTATATCGAAATTTCTATAAGGTTATGCAAATTTTGACAACTGCCGTTTTATTGTTTTTTTTTATCATAATCTTATGTAATCCATTATTATTTCAATTATAACAGTAATAATTTAATTTTTGTTTAATCAGGATTTTTTTAAGTTTTATCGATTATTTTCGTTCACAAAATAATTTGTGTTTTTGCATAATATACTAAATAGAATTATTTTACAAATAAACCGTTCATTCTAAAATTGCATTTCTAAAGTTTGAGGACTGATTAAATTTGAAACATGTTTTGTCTTTAAATATATTTTGTCGATGTTTGTTGTTATAATTATTATATTTTTTAATTATTTGTATAAACAATTGTTCTTTAAATTAATGTACGTCGTTTTGTTTTGAATTATTTTTGTTGTATAATTGCTTTTTTTATAATAATACCAGTTCATTGCAGTTTGACTGTGTGTTTTATTTTTGGTTTGCCCAAGTAGTGCTATATAGTATTCCACATGAAGTCACTACTACTTTAGTTCGTCTAAACTAGTAATGATTCTGTAAAGCTGATGTTTGTGCTCTTGAACCCATTTTATAACGATTACCCATACAAAGTCTGTGCCTTACTTACTGTATTGTACCATCTGCTTCAAACTCGATACTGTCTTTCCCACATTCGCTTCAAGCACCCAAATATTTTTTTTAATATCGGATAGAAACCACTCGGTTCATCAGCACAAACAGAATAATTGGTAATAGGACCCAAGTGTGTGTGTTTTATATTTTGGGATTTTTGTGTGTGTGTGCGTGTGCATTTTTATAAGGATTCATTTAAAACAGTTGGTGTTGGGGAACAAACATTGGCATGAAATTAGTAAGTATTAATTTAGATTTTAAATATCATACGCAAGTAAGATGAGCACCGATTTTGTTTGTGTTTTTTTTTTTCTAGAGAGCCGCACTAAGGCTTGAAGTAGACGTAAAATCATCTTAAAAATAAGTCAGCTCAACGTAGTACCTCAGTGATTTAGGCGGTGCATAAATTTACATCTATTACTACAATAACTTACTATAACTTAACAGTATCTTAGAGTACATATTCTTATGAGGGCAGGCTATAAATTAAAGTGTTAAGGTAATAAATTCTAAAATAAGCTATCCCTACTAAGCTTTACTTTTCTAAGGAGTTCTAGCTGTTAAACCGATCCGAGATATTTCGGAATCTTTCCCCCCTTTCTCAACAGCACAGCTTAGTTTTTAATCGCTAACCTACCCACTATTTCCAAGTCAATTACTATAGGGAACATTTTACTAACTAGCACCTACTAGTGTAAAGTAAACACGAATTAGGCTTACAAAATTGTTTCTAATTTTATACTCAGCAGTTCTCTTAAGACTTAAATTAAGACTACTACACATTTTCAATGTCACTTCATTGTTTACGTTATGCTCATCAGCTAAGAGGATATTATTTTGGGCTTGTTGTGAACGCTTTGTAGAAATATGCAATGTAATTGTTGTATATGACATCTCGAATTTCCACATCAAAATGTCAAACTGACATTTCATGCATCCGCCATGTTGTCCTTTTGTTGTTGCCTTTAAATCAATAATGTGTTTTTAAAGGCAATTTGTGTATATTTCTACATAGTGCCACAGCCCGGGCTCTGTATTCTTCAGAAATCTATGATCATTTTATCGTCATCTCAAAATCCAATACATCAATATTTATTGTAAGTAGCCAGTATCATTATTTCTTTGTTATACCACAACTCTGAGCCTGTAATTACTTCAAGAAGAATCCCATTCTGCATAGCAACCTTAGCCTGTTAGTCTGCGATGTTCATTGATGAAATTTCAAGCTTTAATTGGTCCCATTATTTTTATTTCGCAATCCACCACAACCAGGAAGTGTGTAAAAATGTACATACGTTTAGATTTAATACGTTAGTAGTCTTTAGTTGTAAGGGATGCCGGGATGAGTACAAGAAAGGAAATGTTTTGGGAATTAGAAAATGAAATAGTGTGAAAGAGTGTGTATTTTTGTAATGAAAATTATGGTTCAACGATAGGTTAATTCTCGTGTTATTTAGAGTTGGGGTTATTCGAATGAGATATTGGGACAGTTAAAAATCTGGTTTGTTGAATGAATTGGAACAGATATCCGAATTTGTCAGGATTAGAATTAAATAAGGATTTAAATAAATCATATCCATAATTTTTAAAACATTGTTTGAAATTTCGATAGCTTCGTAACGGTTAATGAATTCACCTGTTAATATATTCATCATTGTAGCGATGTATCAATGTTAGCATGTCAGATTGTATGTGGTTATTGATTTAATCACTTTTATATTATGTCGTAGAGCGTCGTTGGATTATATAAACTCAACGATATGTTGTTTTACGCTATTTGTAAATAACATTGTCGCTTTGTGTTCGTTTGCAGACTCCGAACTAGCGTGATCTACTTTCAGTAATTCTATTACGTATACTTAATCAGGTAAAGGATGCACATTAGATCATTTTTTAGGTAAAAAATTGAATCTAAGTGTGCATTTGTGTATATAAGTAGATGAGCTGTTCGTACATCGATGTCCGCAGATGTGATTTATTGCTCAGGAATTGTATTAATTTTTCTCATTGTATTTTGATAATTTATTACAATATTTTTCTATCATCGCTTGTAAGTAATAATTATAGTAAGCGGCGATGTTGTATCATTGTTGAATTTAATTGATTCGCTGTTTGAAAATAATTTAGTGAAGTCTGCACAGAACGTTGGTGTTTCACTTGATTTTTGAAATATTTTTCTTAAATGTGATGCATGCAATGATTTACTGCATTCAATGACTGATGTTGAGTTTTAAATGGAAAAATTTAAGTCTTGGACATTGTGTAAAGCGGAACAAGGGAACGCCGACCTGTAGCAGCTAGTAGCAGCTAGGTGGCGATCGAGACAGCCTTCTGAATCAAGGAACATTGTTTGGACTTGATTCCGTTTGTACGCAATTTGTCAAAATTGTACTTGTTGTAAGTTTAGGTGAAAATAACAAAGCACATATGAGCACAAACCATCCATCCTCAAAGAATACTACGCTGAATGTTTTGATTGACTCACGTTTGAATTTATGATACATTTTATTGTAAAAAAAAGAAAATATTTTACTATCGCTTATGTTAGTTGAAACGTTTGCAAATAATAGTATTTATTTTCTCAGTGATAATAATTTTTTATGGCAAGTTTTGGAATTCTTAAGGTGTTTTATATATTACGGATTCTACTTAAATATTGAATTTAGGCATAGTGATTACATCGTAAATATTTATCATACTTAAATGTTCATTTTTCGTCATGTATTATAGTATTATAGTAGTATATATATAGATCGTGTTCTATATTTTTGTAAGAATTTTCATCTGCCATTTATTACATAAAGCACAGCATCCCAGGCAGTGGAAATAACAACTTACAAAATATAGCTTATCTTCCGATAGCAATTTCTTTAATTGTGTTACGTAATTTTTAGTGTAAGTGTGTGATTTTAGTTGAAGATAATGTTTTATTCGTGGAAAGATTCCAAATAATGAAATGATGTTTAGGATAAACGGAGAAGTAGTTTAATTACATATCAATGTTTCCAATTATTTATAAATTGTTTGGCAGAGGGGACGAAAGGAACGGTTAGTGAAGTAACGTATTTGTACGGTTCAGACAATATTTAGGCAGATTTCTCCTGTTAAAAATTAAAGATTTAATAGCAAATTGTTTCAATGTATTGGAACGTTACATATCATCCACTAAGTGGTATCATTCGGAATGCACTAAATTAAATAGACCAATTGGGGTTCGTAGGAAGCTTCGAAAGGCATAGAGGAGGTAATTTGGAATCTTTCTTGATGCTAGTCGCCAATAAATTGCTTTTAGATAATTCAATGTTATCGTAAAGGTGTATGCACGTAATTAGTTGTACGATGCCTAAATGAAATGTCCACACACAAATCGATTTTAACCATTTATGCCATCCTGCCAAGTATAAGGAATACACAATGCTTATGAAGATTATTATTATATCCTACTTAGATGTATGTCGTAGTGTGTATTTTTAGATATCGCATTGTCTATGTTAGATTAGTGGTTAAGACACCTTGAGCTTTGTACACTCTGTCACTGATGTTTACCGGTAAAGTTGTCGTAGACCGTTCACCCGCAACACCAAGCGTATTATCAGATGATGATACCGCCTCTAGGAATGCTTTCAGCATTTGCACACCCTACATAACTGAATTTTTCAATGCAAATGCACTAAGAGCTTGAACACTGTACATACGGCCAATTTCTAGAATAATGACACCTAAGCATAAATGTAATTCTGTAACCTTATTATATTGAACTACTGAGACACCACTTTGCGCCGTGGCCTTAAATTTTAAGGAATGTTTTATTCCTTTATAAGAAAAATGAAAAATTTCATTTAAATTTTGTACAGATTTAAGTATTTCCAATATTTCATCCTCATCTTTTATTTATAAGTGCTAATTTGTATCGTATAAACCTGTCATAGATTAGTCGTTGCGGTAGATTCTATGTAGATGCTTAAACTACGTCCTAAGTCTTAAGAAGTTGTTAATTTCGATATTCCAATTCATGCATATCCCCATCTCTTGATGATTGTTACCTACACTAGTTACTTGGAGACTGTTCAAATTACTCTATCGAGTTTTCTCTAAGGGAAAGGGCTGTTTTAGCAGATATTTTTGATACAATGAGGATAATCGAAGGGAAACGATCGTGTATATAAAATTTAAAATCGACAATCGATTTATGCACTTCTTACAATGCTCTGAAAGCGGAGCCACGTCAAGTCCATCCGGTTTTGGACTTGTTGAATGTCGTTTTCATATCTTCGTAGGTGTGGATGATACAATTAATGTTACTGTAACGAAAGAAAAAACGTTGTTCTTATATGATATGCGATGGATTTCGCTGATAACTTGTTGTTTTTCATATTCGTAATATTTCCTTTATTTTTTGTACTCTTTAGTGTTAAGGTAATTATAAAATGAAAATTATTCAATGTTGATTACTCTAAAACAAATAATGTACGCGTTAAGGATGGTGTAATTAGTTTCCCCGAGAGCCTTACTAGTGGTGGAGCCTTTTCCTTAGAAAGTTGATCTTTCGTATCCCTGTTTAGCGTTAATTTGAAAATAATACCTGATAAGAATGGCTGATGTGTAAGGAATGACTGCGAGCTTGAAAGAACAACAATTATGTGGGATCTGTTGATCGTCGACTACACTGACTCAATCTCTAAATCTTTTTATATCTCCAGTACTACAAACTGTCATAACTTCCAATTGTATATGCTCGTTCAGCTCACCTCACAAATACAGTTTAGTCTGGCCTAGCGATGATTTAAGATAACTATAAGGTTTCATCATTTTAAACTTAGATCGTATGACTCAATTTTAAGACTGAACACAGTAAAGAAAATTATGAAGCAACAAAAGTCCTGGATAATTGTTTTCATTGGTTACTTAGGTAGAAACTATTGCATGGCTTACTTATAGCGGCAAATGACAAAATGGGTTTCGTTGTTAAGGATAAGACAATTGATAGCCAATTTAGAGGTCGTTAGAGTTTGATATTCGTCGCTATAAATGAAACATTGTCTTCTGTCGATACTTTCCTATCTTCTCTTCTAAGACGATGATAAATTGAATCGATGAAAGATCGGTAAATCCATGGTAATGTTGACTACAGGAATGTTGACGTTACTGTTGAATTGGTAAAGAGATACAATTTGTTGCCAAAGTGTTGTTTAGGGATAAACATGTAGTTATAAAAATCGGTTGTCACATGCATAATTAAGTTGTTCTTGGGTGGTTTGGGGTTAAGGAGAGTTGAAAAATATTTCCAATGATATATTTTTTCATAATGAACTTGAATGCTAATCGATACTTAAGATTTATATTTGTGTAGGAACTTAAATTAAACGTGTGTAATGTCGTTGCCACGATTCAGTCTATCCTAGATGTAGCTCGACTCTGACCAGTGTGAAATGAATCGTGGGGAACGAATTAGATGTTTAGTGTTCATGTTACATTAGATTGTATTGGACAGTTCTATCCTTTGAACGAACACTTGTTTCCGCCTCTAATGCACCTTCCGTCTTTATTCCACTTTTATATTTCGCACCACTTATTTCTCTACGAATGTAACTTTCGTACCGTCATTGTTAAATTATAATTTATTGCTATTTATTTTATAATAATTTATTGTATTTATGGAGCTAGTCAGTGAGTTTCGGTTAGATTAGCTGCTAAGTTCTTATAATTTTCGTGTATTAATAATTTTATAGTATTATAGCATTTGTTTCTCGAAGTAAGTTCTTCTAGTCATGGGTTATTGACGTTAAGTCAGCCATGTTTTTTTTTTGCCGATCATTCGGCCCTTTTCATTCACACGTGCTTGTTTTAATTTTTTTCTTATCCCTTCAATGATATTTGGTTAACTATTTAGTTCTCCTACTTTTGTAATATCTTACTTCATTTAATTCATGCATCGTACTAATTTTGTGCAAGCAATATAATCAATATATTATTTTCTTCCATCTTTAGTTGATTTAATGTTTTGTGTGTGACTGCGCGTTTGTTTTAAATAATTTATGACGTTTAATAATTTTACGCTGATAATATCATGGTTATTTTAAGGATAACTTGTAGAAATATGATAGATGTTGATTTTAAACTTCAATGACGTCACCGACATGATTAATATATATGCACTAATTTTATTTTCACGAGAACATACTTGTACTTACATGTCCTAATTCTGTCATCAACTGTGCTGTTTTAGTTAGAAAACGTCACTACACACACATACGTGTTAAATTCAGGGTTAAGTGATAGTTGATTCAACGGTAACTTTAAATCGTATTCATCGACTGGGAAGATGTTGATCTCGTTCGAATTTTGACGTTTGTCAACAACGCAATAATATGAAATGTTTTCTGACTAAAAGTTAATGATCACAACAGAAGCAGGACTGTATCATATTTCTATCAAGTAATCGGTTTTGCTCGCGTATACGAATTATAAGCATTTTTTTAAACAGGATTTCCGTACATTCCATAAAAAGGTTTAAGTTTGTTATTGGTTTCATTGTTTTTAAATTCACTCCGTGTGGGTTATACAGCATTTTATAAATGACACAGTGGTGTTATGAAATTATCGCATCAATACTCTACTTGTTATTCAGGTAATTTAAGTTAGTCTGTAAGAATTGATAAATAATATCTGATGATAAATTTACTTGTATGTTGTATTAAAATGATGAACATGAAATAAAGAAACTGGTTTGAAATGTTTGTTTTATTTTACAATCATCCCTTTTTAGCATATAAGATTCTGACATGGAGAATCGAAATTATGTATGAATAATGAGTATTCTAGTAAAGAAAATCTTCTTCCTGATTTTGAATTTAAGTATCGAATTTTCATAATCCTTGCTAATTTGGTGTTATAAATAATGATGTTACTCTATATGCCTCTTCTTAACATAACAACATAACTGATTTAAATTAAATATGTCTCAAAGATAGTCTAAGAAAGGACATAAGGTTTCATCTTAACGATCCCACAGGCAATGCGAAAACTGCGAGTTTTCTTTTGACTACACGGACGAAGCCGCAGGTGGATCGCTAGTATATTCTAAGTAAGAGGAGGTCGCAACAATGAACTTGCATTATCCTAAGACTATCTATGTTTTAGAAAATTAGCTTTTACTGTATGGAATAAATAGGCTACAACATACATAATGATGTTTAACGCAGGATCAATCTAGTCTAGACTCATTTTACCCACTAGAATATATTGTATATTTTTCGTACGATATTTTCTAGATACTCAAGCGCACGAATACCTAGAAATACTATATCCAAGGTCAGGAAACTTATGAGACGAGAAGGATATGATTCTGGTAGGACATAGAAAGCAAACAAACATTATAGAAGATCAGGAACACAATGCTAGGTTGTAAGACAACCTGTAAAGAAAGAAATCTCAATAAAATTTTATACAAGGCTTCTTTTAATTATTATATCGTCAAATAAAATTAATACCTGTGATTAGGACCCAGTTCAGTTTTGGCTTGATTTCATATAGATTAAGGCTTGAATTTTATTTTTTTACGCCAGCGTCGGCGATGGAGCTGGTAGGTCGTCTGATGGTAAGCGCTACCCCTTTGGAGAGTCGTTAGGTGGATTGCAGACCTTACACCCTTACAAATGGATTGCCGATTTTCGAAATTGACGAGAGGAATAAAGGAAAGGACTGGGAAGAGTAAGAAAAAGGATTGGGCCTCCGGCTCCCCCACTCACCGAACGAAACACAATACTACTATTCCATGCTGCTCTTCTGTGTAGCTGTGGTACTACCCTGGTGCGAGTTGGCCCGATTCGTGTCGAAGCGTGCTCAACTACCACATACAAACATGCTGTCTTATGGATTGGATTTCTAACACAATGATATCCCACTATCTTACTAATATTATAAATGCGAAAGTTTGTTGTGGCTGGTGTGGTGTTTGTTGCTCTTTCACGCAAAAACTGCTGAAGTGATTGCAATGAAATTTGGTACGTAGACAGCTGGACAACTGGAATAACATATAGGCAACTTTTTATCCCGATATTCCTACGGGATACGGAATTACGCGGATTAAACCGCGGAGCGCAGCTAGTATCAGCATAATTTGGGTTCTTTATGAATAGTTCATAAGCTATTGTTACGCTATAGGAAACAATGTCAATCCTTTTGGATTAGGACAGAACGTTTCATCGTTTTAACTACTTCACACAATTCTAGATAATGAACAGATAACTTAAATATTTCTTAGGTTAATTTATCAGTTTGGCTGAATAGAATTACACTATAGCAGATACCATTCCTAAGCTAAGTTGACTAAGGATCTATATTCTATACACTGAACCTTGATCTTGTTGAATTTAAACCCTTTGAAACCTACAATGCTTCAAACTCGTGTTAATTTATTGAGTAGCCCCATATCTCGAGCTAACAGCAAGCTAACGTCAATAGGTTTCAAAGACATGACTGAGCTAGTGAATTTGATACTGAGGCTGAATATTTGCTAAGAATTTATCGCTGTGGTATCTTTGCATATCTGTGGATAAATCAATTACGAGAGTGTTTAGAGGAGAAATTGTTAAAGCTATTTAGATAAGCTACATTCAATCGATTAATTGTTTAGATAGATAGATATATAGATAAATGGATAGAAAATGAATTGTAAAAAAAATAAATGGTGGTCTGATCGCTAGGTAGCGATCTTGTTTCGTTGTTTTTTAAAAATTACGCAATCTTTACGTTGCATAGTTTTTGATTTGTATTGGACTAGCTACATAATAAGCAAAATAAACAAACAAGCAATAAAGATAAAAGGACAAAGAAATACTTAAAAAAAATATTTTAGGGATTTCATTTACTTTTTTCTTAATTTAGTGCAATAGTGTTGATTGGCTATATAGGTTTTGAAACGAACTCTTAATTGAAATTACATATAATTTTATAATACTTTTAATTTACAATTATGTAGGCGTGTTAAAATAAACGTGTTTACATTCCCCCTATGCGTAACGGAGTAAAAAATTGTTACCCGGAAAAATAAAGCTAAATGAATTGTATAATCAAATAACATACAGACATATATTTACAAGAAAATTCAAGATTTGCATAGTCTTGCTTCATCGCAAACACCGTTTGCGTAATATGTAAGATACTCCTTACATTCTACGTTTATTCTTGACGCAAAATATTTGATATTTATTCTGCTTAAATGATAAACAATTTAAGAATACGAAAGTAATTGCAGAAACCTTTTACGGGAATATTATGTTATTTAAACCATTGCAAAATTGTTAAATTATGCCTGCTAATATCGTCGTCGTCCTCGCAGCCTTTTATAACGTCCACTGTTGGACATAGGCCTCCCCCAGAGATTTTCAAACCGACCGATAATATAATTCTACATAATGTAATATATTGTTCGAATGGATTTATACTAGTCTCCTAGTTAGGGCAGAGGCTATCCACAGTGCTCCAGGTTGTTCTATCGTGAGCTTTTTTATTTTTATCACGTTCCATGTTTCTGATATCTTTGACCGCCACCAGATCTGCTGAGGACGTTACTTGAGGGTTCCAGTTCAAAGTTAGCTCTTAGGTTGCCTTTCGAAGCGTGTGGCTAATTAAATAATTACAGCGTTCTCACGCAAAATATATAGGAGTATGAATTTGGTACATAGATAGATTATAGTTTGGATTTTAACATGTACTGCTTTACATATTAATCGTATAGTTTAGAACGAGCCCTGTATTGGTGGACGTGCACTTGGCGGGAAATTTGTTATGTCATGGCTTAAAGGCGTATATTTTTTTTATGTCGTCACGCTCAAATGTTCAGATAATGTTGATTAAATTTTTCACATCACAAATAGAAGACAGAAGATATTTAACACAACTTACTTTTGGAAACAACATCAACATATAATAGATAACTTTAAAAACATAAACGAAATAGATATCACAATAAAAGGTTTTTCTATCGTATATTTAAATTCTATAGGTAAATGTCAAAAATGGATTTTCCATAAAGCTCATCCACACATTGAATGAGGTATCGATTCAGTTGACAATGTTCCCATGGGCAAAGTATTGATCCCGGTCGACCCCTGTCCTTTCATCTTCATAATAGTTGCAGTTAAATTGATACGTGTCATTATATAAAATGACTGGAAAATATTTTATGGGATTATCCTATTCCTTATTTTTAAGTATCTTTGGATATAATTATAAATTTGCCACCATGATATACGAAAAGTATGTATGTAATTTGACCATAAAGACGTATAAACAAAAAAAAAAACAAACATACATAAAGTCAATAAAGATTTCAACGTTTACCCCAAAACCATCAAAACTAAAATATCCGTCTACATTAAGATTGACGCGACATAAATTTAACACATAGTTACAGAATGACCAAATACTTTTTTCTGCATTATATACCAAACTTATTATACCAAAATCCTACTTACGGATTTTTCACAAAAAGACCGTTTATTCATCCTCCCACGACACGTCATATTAGTAAATAGTTCGCGAGGGTTGGATGTACATGTATTTGAACAATGTTTGTGTGTGTAAAGGGCTCACATATTGATGTAGGTTATGTCTTTTCAAAGTGTAAAGTTAAAATTTTGCGGATTTACAACGAGCTCTTATCTTTATACCACCGCCTCCTTGGTACAGTGGTAAACGCGTGAGCGTAGAACCGAGGGGGCCTGGGTTCGATTCCCGGTGGGGACAATAAAAAAAAATGTCTCGGTCTGGTCACAAAAGGCTGATCACCTACTTGTCCATAAAGAAAATCGATCAGTGAAATAGATGTATCTTATCTGCCTAATCCCCAGTAGGGGACACGGGACTTCACTTTTTTTCTCTTATCTTTATTTATTATTATATATAAAAAATGTATAAGACTCGTGAGAAACGAAACACGAAGGAAGCACTAATCTCCAAAATTAATTGACTCAATCTTAAGGAAAAAAATTATGTAAGGTAGGTGAGTTTTAAATATGTATAGTATAACAAGCTTTTTTCCGCGGCTTTGCACGCGTTAATTTCAGAGTTATTTAATACATGTTAATATACGTATAAACCATCCTCTTGAAACACTCTATGTATAAAAAAACCCATCAAAATTCATTGTACAGTTTTAAAAATTTAAACATAAATGGGAGCATAGGGACAGACAGAAATCTTTAGCCTTTAGATAGTAGAAGAGACAGAACATATGTTTGTGTAATATAAAAACATTACATGAATTTTCATTCATCAGATAAAGCACCGACGAGAGTCATAATTTAAAGGGATAAACACGGAAAATCGAGTAAAATTCTTAACTAACAACCAGTGCGGTAAGCAGAGAAAATTCAACGAGAAAATCTACAGTAGCCCTTTTCAATTAAAACCTCAGTAATAAATTGGAGTCATAACAGTTATTTTTCATTATAATGAACACATACATATTTAAATACTTTTTCCACAAATAAAATCTTAGTATCTTAGCTTTGCTCTGAAAGTTTTGAAAGGTAGTGATATTACAAATCGATGCAACAGATTATACATCCTTAATAATTAAATAACACAACTTATTATATTTATTATATAATTCCAGTAATTTCCCGTATATTCTATTTTTTGAAATATCCTTTCAAGACAATCGCGTATTTTCGAATTCTGATCCATTATTACAGCTGTTGATTATTTCAAACACTACCAAACTAATTACTCAAATTTGAGAAATTTTGAAAGAATAGAAAAAATTTGATAACGAGGCAGGAAAAAATTTTTTTCTATTCTTTCAAAATTTCTCATTTATAAAGCATTTCAATGCTATAAAACTAAAAATTAAATTTATACTCAAATTTTATAAGCATATACATTACATGTAATAATACATACATAGTTGTATTAACCAGTACTTAGTAGCGGTCCAGATAAGTGATGACTAAGCCGTTAATGTGAGTTCTGTGTAATTCTGCTATCTCCATCAACACTTAATAATCGCGGGTAAGCTTATGACCTAATATATCTGCTTATTGTTTAATTATTATTACTATAATTCGACATACATACGGATTAGTGTCACAAAACATTGATTAGTACATGTATGTGGGAACATAACATACAAGGGGCTTATTCCGGCTTTGTCCTGTTTGGATATAAAATATTACTTAACCTATGTAACACGATAAATATGAATAGTAGCATTTTAAAATAATTAATTAAAATCAATTGAGTAGTTTTGGATTCGAATCGTAACAAACAATATTTTTTGTTAATTTCTTTATTTGTTATATATCCCTCTAGAACGTTAAATTTGGTTTTATTCTGACACTTTATTAAGATTTAAACATGAAAACAGAAGAAGAAGAACATTTTTTGCATTTTTTTTCTCCAGCCAGCTAATGTATGTTGGATTTACAAAGAAGGCCGCTATATTTTATATAAATCAATAAGTTATCATACCACTAAATAATAAAGATGTCTTAACAAAATTGCGTTTGCCCGTCAGCCTGTAATGTATAATCTCACAGATAATCCATAAGTCCGAAAACGAATCCAAGATTTGTAATCAAAGATACAAAAAGCGAGATACACGTAGCGTATATACGCTTTTATATAGAGAATTAATTAGCGTCCATCGAATCGAGCTTTGGAAAGAAGTGTTCATAATCACCTGAGCGTCTTAGCTAAGTAATTACAGATGGTACACTAGCGGGCATAGGTATGGAACGATTTAATATCACATTCTGAAGTTTCTTGTACCATTTACATGTACCTTTTTATTTAAAAGCGTCAGATCGCCGGCGTTTTGTATGGGTTAACAAATATTATCTACGCATAATACATGTGTAACTTAGAGTCCGTTTTTGCTTCATTTGAATATCGGTAACCTATGTGCAAATACTGTCGTTTTGTTAAGGAAAAATGAGACGGCCATGAGACTCTTGTGAGAGTCGTAGCATCCTTCCTCTCTTTTAACATACACATAATATTAAAAAAAATGTTACCTATTTATTTATAGACCAGGCTGCCTTACAAATATGGTGCAGTCTTGTATTCTTAATTATCACTAAGTAATCGAGGGCTGGTTCAATCTCCAGTACTTAAAACGTAGTCTGCTAGAGAATTAATTTATGTGAAATTAATTTACTGGCAGGCCTCTCACTCGTACATAATTTTGATGGCTTAGTGATGTAAAATAATTGTTTATAATGGTAATATAACCAGAGCAATTCTACCACCATACTGCTAAACACAAAATAATATGTCATCCACACAAACCAAAAGGGCTAACACATTTAAAATCATAATTAAAATTCACATAATGTTGTCTAATTTCTGCTCTTCATTAGACTCACATAGCTCACATCTTTTCACACCGCTTTTGCCTTTTTTACAGTAGAGAATGCTTTTACGCAAACCCAAGGCCTTCGGGGAACGGATTCTAGGTGTTGGGCATTCGCTGCAATACTGTACTACCGACAAGCTCCATTGTATTCCGCCGAATCATGAAGGGGCCACGGGTGGTGCTAATTCAAACTCAAACATATATTCATTCAATTTGAGTTCTTAGAAGCACTTTTGGATCGTAATAACATAACCGTTTACATTCTATATATAACTTGTTTTTTTTATTTTATTAAGGCTCATTAACAAATGTACATCGATACATTAACATGGGATGATACAAAAAATGTTATATATATGTCATAATGTACAATCAATAAAAAATGAGCACAGCATGCACAATACAAATTATTTAATAAAAAGTAATAATAATATAACAGTAATTAGTACATAAAAATCAGTAAAAGAAGTGTAAATTTAACATGATCCATTAATATATACATAACTTGTTAAATAAATACCCGTTCACGCAACATTGGCCTGCAGTGTAATCCACTATGAGACAGTCGCTTAAACTATATCTTATCCAACAGTAGACTCGTGATTAAATGAAATCAGGTCTCAAAGAGCATCCTAATGTTTGGATACGTTTTACAGGCATTATTAATGCATACTCAGATAATATGGCCATGCTGTGGTATCGTTTATTTTCTGTTCTATGGAAATAGTTTTAATTACGATTGTTATATTAAATATCATTGAGATTAAAAAATAAACGATCAATATAATATATTCACATATTATATATATACAAAAATATCTAATGTACTTACCATATTTATCTCAGATTTTTATGTATGTATTATGAAAACAAACAACCAAATGGTCACATGTTTGAATACAAAAATAACGAGAACCCGAAATCAAATAATATTATAAATGTGAATGTGTTTGTGTTTGTCTTTCTTTAACGTAGCAATATAATGGTATATTTTTGTATGTTGGTATTGTTTCAACAGACACGCAGGCGATCTATTTTACTACTACATTCCAAATACTATTTTACTGTTGCATCCAATAGAGATCGAACCCACTACCCTTAGTAGCAAAACGTTCACGGAAGTTGTGAATAGAATATAGATAAAATAAAACAGGCGAAATTAAAAAATACCGAGTATCATTAGCTCAAAAAGTAAAAAAGCTCATTAAGCCAACAATATCTTAAGATTTCCCGCAATATTTTGTGGGACCGTACCGTATTAGCATAATACTGGAGTCCATCTGTCTAATTGCAGGAAGTTAATGAATATTTATGACGGAGAGATATAAAATATTCCTTATGTGTAGCTACTCAGGGTATATAGTGGCCTGTGTGTCGTCACTGTCAGGGATTTGAAATGGGACATTTAGATATTACCAAATTTTCTGTTAATTCAAATAAAAATATGATTCCAATGTAATTCCGATCCGTGAATATGTGAATTTATTTATTACCACGGTTTTTTTATTTGAAATACAATCTGTAATTTGAAATTTACAAACATTAAGAGATATTAACCAAATCGTGTGACGATAAATTTCAGGACTACATTTTTGTATGACTAGCTGTGCTCCGCGGTTTCACCTATGTTCTACATGAAGATACACTGAATTCTTTCATATAGGATCTGTAATACGAGATAAATGTGTTCAAACAAACACATAAAGATTTCAGCATTTATTAATAAGTTTAAAGAGAAATAAATAACATTGCATTTTCGTAGTCTACGTCTACTATGTACGGACCTGGCTACCAACTATTAGGTCTTTTCTATTATTTTCTACCGTTTATTTTTAAATATACGTTCTAGGGTATCTATGCAAAATTTCCACTATATAAAAAAATATTAATATCCAACTGCAATAGGATAAAGTCTCGAGACTGTTCATAGTTTTGAATTCCAAAAAAGAATAAAATAAACCTTATTAGTCCAAGAAAATGGGTAGGGTAAATGCGAATTTGAGATTAAAACTTGAATTTTTGATATAATTTTCTTTGAGGAATCTAAAAACGAACTGTGCAAGTTTTTTTTAAATTCACCCCCGAGAAGGGGTGAAAAAAAATAAATAAAGTCGTTTTTTTGAAATTTTGGCGAAACCGTAAGTGTTAGAAAAAAAAGTTTTAAATAAAATTTGTAGAGCGTAAAATTTTACACAAAAATGTTTCTATGACTTTTTTTCCTAAAATTGAAATTAACTGAGATAGGGTAGTTAGAAGCTAGGGGATGATAACTGCAACTTTAAAAAATCATAACTTATTGAAAAATTGATAAAACTCATATATTTTTTTAAATTACTTATATAATTATAAACTTTGATCCTAGAGAAAAACAATTGTTTATAACAAAATTATAACAATTTGAACTTTTTATTTTTAATATTATATTATATACAAAAAAAATGTATATATATATATATATATATTTTTTTTTTTTTTTTGAATACATTAGTATTTCAAAAAATTGACCATACGCATTGAAATGTAATTTTTACTTTTACCTGTTATTTTCAAGCAGGTATAAATTAATTTACCTGGTGAAAGATATTGTGGGGCGGCGACTTTGCTTTTACTACCGGATTTGGTAACTTATGCGCATGCGCCAGTTGTTCTCAATGGGCCTCTGTCTGTGTGGTTTTGAACATGTGATAGTTTCTATATGTAGA
>NC_052128.1:727386-728983 GCF_012273895.1 Zerene cesonia | reverse complement strand
TTAAAAGTAAAAAAAAAAAAAAACTAAATAAAATAAAACGACTGTGTGGGGTTTAATTCATTAGATATATGGCGCCATTCTTTGGGCGCCATGGGAACTCATTTCGCAGAATTCAAACTGCCGATTTCTAGGAATCGCCAGCCGGTCCACTATATAAACCATCACGTTCAACGCTGCGAGTCAGTGGAGGTGGTGATTCTGTGGTGCATCTCGACAAGCTGGACAGATTCTGCAATCACTCATACTTGGATAAATAATCATCCATCACGTTGGAAAGAATTCATTCATAACAATCTGTTTTATTCAAGAAACTCTTCCGGCTGCTTAGTGGCAGTTTGTACCCGGAAAGGAGAATCATTTCATTTGGTTCCAGAATGGCTTAAAAAAACCTTCATCAGCATGGCCAGATTGTGCTGAAATTTCAGAAGTTAACGACAATTTAGAAGAACGACCAGTTCAAACTATGACATAACTACCAGACCTGAATCTATACCAATTGAAAAATGGCTTCGAATCACAACACCTAAACCATTTGAGCAGCTAAATCAAATTTATCATGACCTAACAAGATTGATTCGTATTACTGCGACATGTACACGATTCATTCTTCGACCAGAAGATGCCAAATCTTAAGACTGAGCCAATTACTGTCAACTAATTGAACAAAGCTAAATTTTACTGGGTCAAGAGAACTCAATAAGAGTTCTTTCATCAAGAAATCAAACAATTCACCAAAAGTAAACTCCTTTCAAGTTCTAATCCATTAGTGAGATTAACGCCATTTGTCGACTCACAAGATATTCTTAGAGTTGGAGGAAGATTGGAAACATCTCATCTACCTTTCGGTGCAAAACATCCAGCTATTCTTCCTTGAGATTCTCTTCTTACAAAAAAGATTATAGACCAAGCTCATCGAAAGACTCTTCATGGAGGAATCCAGAAGACGTTATCCTACATCTTAGAAGAATTTTGGATTCTTGGCGGAAGACCATCAGTTAAATCAGCCATTTGGAAATGTACACGATGCGCAAGATACCGACAACTAAAAAGCCAACAGCTCATGGGTCAATTGCCAACCTATAGAGTCACTCCTTCAAGACCTTTCTTACATACTGGTGTTGATTATGCGGGACCAACATGCTTAAAACCTGGAGGGGACGCAACACTCGTAAATACAAGGCTTGGATCGTCGTATTTGTCTGTGAAGCAACATCAGCGATTCAACTAGAACTCGTCACTGACTATACGACTGAGGCGTTTATAGCAGCTTACAAGAGATTTACTGCCAGACGCGGAATTTGCGCCACTTTGAGGAGTGATTGTGGAACAAATTTTAAAGGAGCGGAATCAGAGCTTCGGAGTCTCTTTGATTCAACATCAAAACAACTTGGTAATTTAGCTGCACTTCTGGCAAACGATGGCACTCAATGGCTGTTAAATCCCCCTAAACACCATCTTCGCCGAGTTATTGGAGAACAACACCTGACTTATGAAAAAATAAATACCTTTTTGTCTCACTTCGAAGCAGTTTTAAACTCAAGACCGCTCTGTCCGCTCACCAACGATCCTGACGATCTCTCTGTACTCACCAGGGCAT
>NC_052128.1:700531-726386 GCF_012273895.1 Zerene cesonia | reverse complement strand
AAAATTTCAAAAAAACGACTTTATTTATTTTTTTTCACCCCTTCTCGGGGGTGAATTTAAAAAAAACTTGCACAGTTCATTTTTATATTCCTCAAAGTAAATTATATCAAAAATTCAAGTTTTAATCTCAAATTCGCATTTACCCTACCCATTTTCTTGGACTATATTTCGGGTCCAGTTGGATCGCTATATAAAACCAACAGAAAACTTAAACAGAATACAATTGAAACCCCCGTTTCATAAAGCGATCCCAATAAGACTCTATAGCATTGAATGCCGTTTAATATCTAAATAATCCTCAACAACCCCCCACAAATAACTCGATTGCTGATTCCATCCCATAAAATTGTTTCATAATCGACTTACGATCGACTAAATATTCATACCGACGCTGTAATTCGATTCGAAGTGGACTCTTGTAAATGCATGACAGAGTCTGTCTGTGTGCACATGGGATATGCAAATAATGTATAAGTTTTTAAGTTTGTGAGTAAGCAAAGGACTAATTATGTATTTGCATTGGAAAATTCTGCTAAATAAGTTATGTTTGGTGTCGAAAAACTACAAAAATATATGTAGAACGTGGGGTATATGACTAGGTTCAACCTGGTTCAAAATGGAAATAAATACTGTTGTATATATGACTGCAGAATTTTGTATATATTATCTTAAAAGAGATCTTCAGAGCCATACATTCTTTCCGACACATAGTCTATGCATTAATTGTAGGTAATTACGTATGAATTTATAATCGCGTGTCTCTTCCGGATCTGGACCTTCTTTAACATAGTAATGGTCTAGATCCATCTAGGTAATAACATCAAGGACCTCTTTTACATACCCTTCTCAGACTAACCACTATATTTTGGGTATAAGACTGATATAACCAAAAATAAAATAGACTAAAAGCTAAAATACTAAGTCAATTGTTGTTGAACGATTCGTATAAAGCTAGAGAATTTCTGAATATGACGAATGATGATATTATTGTCAAAGCGTTTTTAGTAAAGCTTGATTGATAGGACAAAAATGATGTTTGTAAATATTTTATATCAATATTGTTAGTTTTATTCCAATTATTTTTGACACTCGTTGTTATTGATAGATATTTGTTTAATAAATCAGAATTATATTTTGTTCATAGTCCAGACAATCTATTTATGTAAATATATAAATAAACTATCTATCGTTAGATAGCGCTTTTGAAGAAAAAATTACATAACTCCGAAATAACGCCTGAAAATTATACTTTAAATTGACTATAGAAATTACCTTTAAAAATTTTAATAAAATCGCATTACCGCAGATGTGTACAAACCTCAACACATCAGACGTCCATCCAATACAATTAAATGGCCCTTAAATACATTCCGTAAAGCATATAATTGCATGGCAAATATCAATTTCAAAGTACATCTAAGTTTGCTGAGTGCAGTGTGTCCAGAGACATCTTGGCCATATTATATTTTCAGTTCGAATGAATGGTCGACCGATTTGTAACTTTAGTGGAACGCAATAAGGTATAAATTAAACGAGTATTAATATTTTAAGGCAATTTTCTGTCGATTGCAGCCACAGTATAGCCATGTTATTAATTATTATGGGCGTCGTGATTAGTTTTCAAGTAATATGCATACATTGTACGTGAATTCATTTTTTAATAGTGAAATTTATGAAGCAGAGGAATTGTGTAAGCGGAACATTATAAATTTTCTTTTAACGAAATTTTCATTACAAGCTTGTATTAAAATATGTCTTTAAAAGTATAAGAAATTTGTTTTAACATATTGGGATTTAATATGTACCCAGAATTAGTATTGAAGAGTAATTTACATTTATTTTTTCCAGTAACACAAAAAGTACTTACCGCAATCAGATCACATACAAGAGTTTTATATTGAATTTTTATTCCCACTAACTCTAGATTACAGTAAGTAAATAAAAAATGAACAATTACAATTATTAACAATATTATAAACTTGTTGGAACTTGTTTACATATCGAATCCTATAAAACGTCGCCTTGCTTTGCAACGGGGCGCATTCGTAGGGATTGTGCCTTGCTGTTTTTACATTGATTAGAATCGATAGAATATGTATAATATAAAAGATAAATATAATTAAAAAATTAACTTCACACCAATCCTTCAAACAGAGTATTCTCAACTCTTATCATATTTGACATTTCAGCAGAGACACCTCTTAAATCAGCCAGGTGATTCAATTCAGCAATTGAGTCTTAATCGGTCCCCGCAAATCGTGATCGGTTTTATTTCCATTACGATTTCGATGTTTTTATTTCGAAATTGAGTTCGCTTAACGAAATTTTGATGGAGAACTCTTCAATTGGTATTTGACATTAACTTGAAGGAAGTAGTGAGTAATGGAATGCTTATTTTTTGAGGATAGACTCTGTCGTGTAAACTACAAGAAATTAAAAAAAAAAGAAAGAATTCGATCACTAGGCGGGATTCGAGCCCGCGTCATTCGCCGAACCACAGATAACATAATAATATTCTAGGTCGAGCGTGACACCTAACTTCTCGGCCACCCGTGATCCCGCCTCAGCAATCGAATCTCTTCTACTCTTTCCGTTTTATGTGTATAAGGAACACCCCACTGTCTGTAAACTTTTCGATTTTGTTTCAAGTTTGTTCATGTCATATTTTAATAAACAAATGCCAAATAAGTATTTAATATAATACTAGTATATTTACGTAAAAATTATTGTTAAAAGGAATAACAAAAAAAAAAATTAAAAGGTAAGCACGTTCAAAATATACAATCACAAAATATCGAAAACTCATAAAGAGGTATCAACACTTAGAACATTTTGATTAATTCATTTTTAGGAAAAAATTGTCTTTCCCTGTTGAATAAAAAATTTAGCAGGTTTATTTTCATTGATCAATGTATACTGTTTGTATTAGTATTGAACTAGTATGCCTATGTAAAGCATGAATATTATCAACGAATCATCGAACGAAACTTCTTAGTAACATTATATAAAATAATTTAAAATGGCAATAAATATATACCAAGCCAATAACATCATCCGAAAATTTTCCAAAATATCATGGCGATTGCATTTCGAATGCAGAAATTTGATGCACACAGGGATTTCGGAGGGTAGCTCCCTTCCAGACAGGGATATCGATTTTTGTGTCACCCCCTAGTCGAGGGGTTGTTATTATTAAATATAAATGTTGAGATGGCGGCCGGTTTTTACGGGGGTGATGGTGAAATGAGTTTCGTTTAGCTGCTGTTTGAGTTGGGTTTATTTGAGGTGTACATTTGTATGTTTAGAAGATTATAGTAGAGATATTTAGGCATTTTAATGAAAGTTTTTCTTAGTTAACCTAATGCCGTACAGTTTATGATATTTGTATGTCATCGTTGTTAGTTACATTCAAAATTGTTTAGATGTCAAATAAATATACATAATTCCACAAATATGAAACGGAAGTAAAATAAATTAAATTGGTGCATTTATAAACATCATATATATTAAATTTCCGTAATTCTGCAATATGATAATTAATTTCTTGCAGATAAAGTGCCACTTTTTTAGTAGAATAAAATAATTACATTTTTTTTTGTTTTTTTTTAGTACAGTGGTACCTTGCATCCTCATTTACATATAGAAGTGATACGGTTGCATTCCAAATATTTTATTCATCACACAAATATTAGTTTATAATAGCCTGTATTAATCTTTTAATATATGGACTGATGAATAAATACTAAGTAGATCTATGTCTTCTTAATCTCATTTCACTATTTATTCGGAACGTCAAATATTAAAAAGAAACAAAATCTTATATATCCACTAGCTGCACCCGGCAAACGCTGTTCTGCCTTACTCTTATCATTTAGGGGTATGAAAAATAGATGTTGGCCGATTCTCATAGAGACCGGATAAGCACACAAAATTTCATCAAAATCGGTCAAGCCGTTTCGGAGGAGTGTCCAACGAAAACTGTGACACGAGAATTTTATATATAAGATAAGTCAAATCGTAACGTCCCATTTCACGTCTTTCGTAAATAATCCACAATCACAATTTGGGTCTCAATACGGTTCCACAAAGTCAATCCACAACTAAATACTAACTTCGACCTTTCTATCTGAAAATTGAAACCAAACACGGCTAGATCCATAGATCTAGTGTATCTAGATTCTAGATGGTGCAAAGCTGACTAGGGTTATATTTTTTTTTTTTGGTAATGATAGAAAACGTGATTGCAATATGACATGATTTTAATAAAAAACATTTAGTTTGCGTAGTTTAACTAATTTAGTCTTTTAACAATTTTCACTCATCCACCTATATTATTACTGATATTATGTTTATAAGCAATCAAGCAGATGCCATCGCTTGATGGAAAGCTCGTGGCTCCAAGACAATCATACCCCGATGAGCAACACCAAGCAACATGACACGCTTTTGTTAGCTTCACCAGTATGTTTGGATGCAACAAGCATCTTTAGATTTACTTTGGATTATACAGGTATTATACAAACCATATTCACTATATAATGTATAGAAGACAATACAATAATGTCATGATGAGGATCGTCAGGATTAAATAATTTCCTTAAGTTGACTCTGTGTGAGCGTGTGAAACAATTTAGTTGATTGTATAATTAAACCGTGTTTTTTTACTATATTTGAGTATTTTTTCTTCTCGTGATATATATAACATAGAAATATACAACTCAAAGATAACTGACTGACTGACTGACATAGTGATCTATCATCACACAGCCCTAACCAATCGACGGATCTTTGGCATGCAGATAGATATTATGACGTAGGCATTCGCTGAGAAAGGATTTTAATAAATTCTACCCCCAAGATGATAAAATAGGGGATAAAAGTTGGTACCATGATAATTTATAAAGACCACGCGGGCGAGGCTGCGGGGAACAGCTAGTATAACAAAGATTGCGATATCTAGCCAACCTACATCCACGACTAGATGTGGCATACGCTGGATACGCTGGGCTAAAGCCATTTATATGCAAATAGGCGCTGTTACTCGCAAGGTGCAGATTTGCACATCAAGATTTATTAGGATTACCAATAATTTATTGTATCGTTTGCCATTTGTTGAAGCAACATTGATGAATTGTGCGAGACGATCCATTGTTGCTACGAGAAAAAATCCTTTCATTTATAATTACAATCTTAATGCAGATTTTAATCAACAATAAATTACTTTCTTGTTTCTGTTTAGATACAAAACATTTTACGCTTACAATGCTTAATGAAATTGTCATCTATACTTTACAACGCTATAGAGTATTTTTTGTTTGTTTGAACGCGTTAATCTCAGGAACTACTTACTTGTCCGATGAAAAATTCTTTCAGTATTATATTGTCTGTTTATCGAGGAAGGCTATAGGCCATATATAACATCATGTGAGTGGGTGGAATCGCGGGGCACAGTCTGTTTTTCGATATTTGTAAATAGACACATTGAATAAGTTGGAATAACAAGCTATTTAATATAAACTTTGTTTCTCAAATTGATATATAATTCTTACTTTTATAGACCCTCATAACTAATACGTTACTGTTCATTTAATAATACTATCGCTACAAAATGATCACTTCGATAAACCTAGTTGTTTCATCGAAATTAGACGAAATTTTGTATTAAGAACTCTTTTATTATGGTTAACGTCAAAACGTAAAACGTATACAAATTTGTCTGCAAAAGAGTAGCAACTATTTATTAATCTGTGGCAATACTCAACATACACCCCTTATCGAAGTATGTTCATTGGACAAAGCGAAAGCCGTTGGCCCAATAGTGCGCAATTATTTCTGTAGCCCCTGTTAAACGAATTATCCATGAGAAAATACATTTAATATCCACCTAGGGAACGGCCATCGTAAATAAAATGTATTTTATATTTTCGGTCCCGACAAACATTATTTTATTTCTGAATAGCTGGATTTGTTACTCGGTTGAGAATTAACTGCCTTTTAAAGATAAATTAAGGTATCTTATCTTTCTTCGTGTACGAAGCAAAAATATATCTTAAAATAAACAAGACTTCATAAATTATAAATCACTTATTTACGATTTATAATTTTGTTTTTGGTATGAAAATATCCATGTTTATAAAAGTCTGTTTTTCTACATTGAATACAATATGTAGATTACATTTCTTTAAAGTGTTCCTGTGATGTGGTTATAAATCAATTTTCAAAGATTTCAAAGTTCTAGAAGTCTAATTGAATAAATAAATGTGTGAGTTTGGCATGCGAACTGATCAACATCAATATTAAATACTGATTTAGTACTCTTATATATTAATATGATAATATTTAGCTTGATACATCCAACAGTTTCACCTCGAACGCCACGTAAGCAAGCTGCAACTAAATTTGACCCATAAATCACTCATTTAAGACACATGTCACGATCAGACAAGTGAGTTCTGAATTGTTAAAATTCAATTCGCATAAGTTACTGGTTTGTTTCTAATGTAATGTTGAAACGATTTGGCTATTCGCATGGGCGAGGCGTGAAATATTTATCCTTTTCTGGGTGATTCTTTCGTGCTTTTTGTATTTGATTTAAAGTAAGCAGGTTTACCTTAGAATATATATAAATATATAAATACATTAGAATTCGTGTTTTATATGGCTTCGTTTTTGGCGCGTTTCGTAGAGGTTTTTTTGTTGATAATTTTTTTCATAGCTTACGTTTAGAGTTGATAGACACATAAGTAAACAGATGTCTAATAATATTATTGTTATAAAGCAATTTAATCTAATGTCCATGTCTAATTAATTGCTTATTAGAGTTTGAGTTTGAATTCAGAAATGAATAGGTTATGTACTGGAAATACCATGGGAATGGAAACTATGCAAGCATAACCTCGCGACAGTCTGCTTTACTCCGAAGCTAACCTAACAAAAATAATATCTTATCTTACAAAATTTTGACACCACAGAAGTATAATGTATATGTATAATATACATATATCTGCGCCAAAACGCTCTTGGAGTCACTAAAAGAATAAATAAAACATCTCCAAAGGTCGTCCCTATCATAACACAGTGGCTTTACTCGGAAAGCTGTACGTTATGATATGGGGCATTAAGCAGTGTATTCTGGCTGTATATAATTTGAGTGCACACAGCATGCATCTTTAGATTTACTTACGTTGTACTGGGCTTGTAAGGCCTGGTACACAATGGATGAAACTTTATTAGGAGCTGTAAATTATGTTGGTGTATGCGTTTTAGAACGCATCTTCACACAGCGCCGTCTTTGAAGATTTAGAGGTTGTCTGTTTTAAATGTGCTTGTTAACGCAACAGACTTTACCTTATATAAATTTAATTAATGACTGACTGGAAATTAATTGGAAATTAATAAAATTATCTAAAAGCCACAGATCAGTTGTGCTGAGGATTAGAAACTTAAAATGCGGCTTTTGCAAGAAAATTCGTTTTCGTATTGTATCATCAATAGGTACTGGATTTATTATGAAATATGGAAATGAGAATTTATTTGATCTTCGTTGTCCAAGAAATAAGTTTGAGCTGCTTTCGAGTCTGACAACTGTCTTGTGTTTAAAATGACCGCGTAGACTCAATTTGTGTTTCAAAAGATGAAATAGGTTATATACCAACAATATTGCATTATAAAACTACAACAGCTGTAAATAAGACGCATTTAATCTCTCATCACGAATAAAACAAATCACATCCTGCACACTCACCTACACGAGTCGGGCAATTACCTGACTTTCGTATTGCCATGTTCATTCATTTCGATTTCCTTTACAATTATCGTACAATTAAATTCAACTATTTTTAATTAAATTAAATTTAATTTAATTTTAATTAATTTTTATTAATTAATTTTAATTAAATTAATTTTAATTTAATAAAAAAAAAAAAATTAAATATTTTCATATGTGTATCAGTGTGACCATGCCCTATGTATGTGTACTTAGCGTTTGTTGAAACAGATATTTCAACCCACTCTCTGTTGTTTAAAAACTCTACATTTTCTATTTAAGACATAAAAATATCTACCACACAAACGCTATATTATTTTTGTCACCAATTTAGTAGTCGCTTGTCATACGTGCTAATTTCTCATTGCCAATAAGATTTTTTTTAATAAATTTTATTTCACTTGGCGCCAAAAGAATTCTTTTTAATATAATCGGTGTCATTCCTTCTAAAGTTCTTACAGACATTTTTTTTTTTTGCTATAAATTAAAATCAAAATATTTAAGGGAACAATTTTTTCCAGCGTTCATTGGGTACTAAGAAATCTATACTGGTGTAACTGATCGCCCCGGCTCTACCTTTACCTCACCTTAGACCTCCTTGTAAGTTATGAAAATTTTCATCAGTTATACGATTTTAGTTTGTAGTTTTAATTATTATTTTATTGAAATAAATATATTTAAACTCGTTTATTAAATATTATTCTAATAAAAAAAGAAATAAAATTCATTCATTCTTGTGTTATAAGTGGTGTATCTAATTATTACAAATTTATTGTACAGATACAATATATGAGTGAAATATCAATTTCTAAAGCCTTTTCATACATACGCATTGTAAATTCGAATGGCGCGACCCTCGAGCAATAATTACAAATATTTCAAAGATAGATAAGTCACTATGCTTTCCACATTAAGAAGTTCTCCGAACGTGTACTCAATTAATGCAAAGAGACACTTCAGAGGGAAATGAAACTCATGATAAATTGTAACAGTAGGTGCCTTGTGAACGGTTCCAAGAACTGTGATACTGAATATTATTGAAATGTCTGCTGGAGCTATCAAGTTAATGCCTTTTTGGGAATTTAGAACATGATATTAATTAATGAGAAAAACAGCAAATTGAAGCCAGAATAAAGAGTACTTAGATAAAGTATTTAGGCAAGAATTCTGCGCGTACGAATTTAATTAATATCTAGGTTCTAATATTAAAGCGGGAAGATTTTTTTGTTTGTTTGTTACAATTCAATTCAAAAACCTACTCGTTTTTATAAATTACTTCTAAATAATTTTTACCTTCATTGCTTTCACGAGATGAAGTTCTCAATTCGACTACATTTTTTGTGTTTAATTCCTCAAAAATTTCGAATTGGTGAACCGATTTTAATGATTCTTTTTTGATTTGAAAGCTGGTAACTTCCACTTAGTTTAGTTTAGGACTTAAGGCGTTAAGTTTAAATTTTTTCATTAGAAAAATGTCATAACAACGCGGGCGTAGCCGCGGGCGGGAAGCTAGTTGGTACAAATAAAAAATTATGGGTCTTTGATTAATATTATAAGTAGAAAATCACCTTTCTTAAGTTGGGAGATCAAGCTCATCGTATGATTAAAACTTACAAAAATACTCCATAATTAATTACCTATCCTGCAAAAAAAAAGCATTTCTTTTAATTCGCACAAACAGAAGAATAAGCACACGATATAACAAACAAAACACAATCGCCCAAACATTTGCTTCCCTATTGTGGGAAAACGGATTGATTTTTACAAAGCACACAAACACGTAATTACATCTGTACCTACTTCTATAGGTATTTATGCGTATTTACAACTTAATCGGTACGTTGTTTGCGAATGAAATGAGATTTCCCGTCTCCGGGCTAAAAATCAGTGGAATATTTACAGTAATAATAGAGTCAATATTTGCGTATCTACATGTATATTCACTCTGTTGGATTAGCGATATATTGAAAGCTGTTGGAGATTTTACTTAAATTGTAATTATATTGTGAACTACCAGTTATAAGGCATAGTAGTGCAATTGGGTTTCCGAATATATTGGATTTGATTTGCAGTGTATCAATACTAAATATGACAAAAAAATTATTGTCATGACGGATCGTAGACGAATAAAATGATTCATACTTTAATATAATTATTTCTTTCACTATTAACAAGAATATTTTTTTTCGTTAATAATGGCATCCGTTTTTATATTTAAGTATAAAAGAATTTTAAAACCACCCATTAGCAAAAGACCCGAACCTTTGACGTAATAAAGATTTTTTTCACCACAAACATAAAAACCATTAGCCTCCACCGTGAAAGTAATTAGCTGAAAGCATTAATTCTGTTCAAGACATTCATTATTCTAGGTTAAAAGCGTTGAAATAAGCTTGAACTGTTATTTATGTGTCTAAGTTTCCCGCGCAAACCTTGTAAGGGTTCGGTTTTACGATAAAATGCAGCCAACAGACTATACCTACTGTTAGTTTATTGTCAGAGTTAATTAACCCAGTTAGCTTTTCCTTTATTTCAGATAATACATTAATATTCAGAAAATTGATATCATTGACAGATTTAATGCAGTACGTTGCTTAATTTGCTAATTATTGAGTTATACACGGCATCATTAAATGGTAAATTAGTCCCGAAATCGGAAACAATTACAGTTCTTACACTTTTTTAACTTTTCATTTTTTAAGCTTTGCAGTTTTTGTCTTAATAAATGAAAACAAAATACAGGATAATAAAATAAATTGTATTTAATAAAAATGAATCAAATAAACAATCTATGATATCGTTCAAGCAATTAACTGACCAGACTGATAGCCTGTAAATATAACCATAGTGCATACAGGGAAGTCTACAAAGGCTACAGGTGACGATCGATGCGTCGCGACACGCCACCACGAACCACCATCGACCACTGACAATGTCACTGCTTTTATTGCGCTACGTGTGTTTATGAATGGGGTGCTGTATCGTGAATAGCGACATTATTGGTTAGTCTGTGGTAAACAAGTCAATTGCCGCCAAAATGACTTCATCGCTTTGCATTTGGCGGTTAGCATAATAATGGTCTAATATTCTTTAGATTAAAAGCAGACGAACAAATACTGGTTTATTTAACTTTTGGTTGGAAATATGTATTAATCTATTAAGCAATTTGTTTTTATTAAATCCACCTTTTCCATAAACCAAACGCAATAAGATAATTTGTATTCGAGTATAAACTGTCCTGTAAACTTCAATAATAAAACGTTGAAAATACGAATGCATGAATATAGATTAATTATTATCCTTTATTTTCCATCATTTATATTTTATACTTTCTACTCTTAACTTTAGACTCCAACAGTAAAATTCATATAAAGTACATTCTCGTTAAATAAGAACGCCTGTTAAATCTCAATGAATCGATATCCAAGATAATAATTCAATATCAAACTTGATCTTCAACAATTCATTAGCTGAAACCAAACCAAGCACAGCCGGGGGCCACGATCGCACAACTTTAATTGACTTTCCCGATTTTTAATTAGAAAACTGAAGAAAAGATACACTGCAAAGGACGAGTTGGGGTGAACTTTGATTTTATATTTCAAGAGGAATTGCCGACGTCGGCTACAGCAATTTCAGGTTTAAGCAAATAATTTCAATGGGACACTTCCTCGTATTGGGTCGTACAAAATAACTTCTCGGCTTGTAACTACGCCAAATAACTACGTTTTGAATGAAAATGCTGTATGTTTACAATTATGACGATAAATCTGAAACAGATAACATTTAATTTGTATTTATCAAGTACCCATATTCATTATTAAAATAGGCAATAATAAGACTATTGCACACAATAAGTAGTACATATTTACTGTAATATTTAAGTCAATATTCAATATAATCCAATATGTAGGTATTCATAATTCATAAAGTGTCGCAATATTAACTACTCAAATTCTACGTTCGTGTAAACTACCTTTAGAAGTGTGTTTGAATCGTCAAAAAACAGAAATAAATGCCATCATAGAAATCATACACCTACGTTGATACAGTTCATTTCATTTTCAGTTCATGACACAGTTCTTTAAAATTTCCTACTATATCATATTACTTTTTTCGACATTTTAAAATAGTTCCGTCATTTGCCTAAATCGTTAGTGACATTAACGTTACTCAGACTCGGCTACGTAACTAGAAGTTTTCGCGCCATACCCTACACCCACCTAGCCTTTATCAGTTTTCCACTTTGCACTCAACATCCGCACCGTAAAATCTGTAAACGCAATTAAGTTTAAATTTCACCTAACACATTGCTTCCTGTTGGTAATAAAATTTGCGTGCGTTTCGCGCCATGTTTATAACCTCAAAATTGAGTCGAGTTTTGTTCGCGCCAAGACCGTAATAACGTGGGCTGTCTCTCCTTTGTTGTCTAGACTAGACTAAAGGGGAGGGGGATGCATTTTGTTTTATTCGCACTGCGTCTGTGTGTGTATGTGTGTGTTCGATCGATGCGTAACAGGGATGCACTTGGGATCATTGGATTGGGTTTTCCTTTTGTTTTATTCATCGCGTCCAGTTAATGGTCGAGAGGTATAACAACCGTGTGCTGTACGAAGCGTATAGCGTGGTACAGCCAACTAAGCTCACCAATAATTTTTATGCTAATTACGCTGTTGTCCTAAACTACGAATCTCATTTTTGCACATTAAATAAATTATGAGGTGAAAAGCAGACTGTAGCATCGTTTTTCTTCATACATCATCTCAGGAACGTATTTGATGAGACATTTTTTTATATTTGTTTATTAAATTAACTCTTTTGCTATTATATGATATTAATTAACTCTTTTGCTATTATATAATTCAATTGCCCGCCATTTTCAATAATCTAAATAAGAAAATAAAAAAGGAAAACATATTCCCACACCTTTTCCTCATACTCGATTAAATGATCGAGTGAGTTTGGATGATTTGAATAAATTTGGGTTTGGTTAATAATAAATATTATGCAAACAAATTTATTACATATTTAAGAAAGGTGAAAACCGGTATAAAAGTGTGTAATCGATGGGTGGCTGTGTGACTAAATTAGTAGATATATTCCTAGCTGTTTGTTAGTTTGTAAATATTAACATTTATAGAATTACAAATAATTTGTTAAGAAAATTAACACAATTTTATTTGCTTCGGTCATCATAATAAATATATTTCATAAGATACGTTTAGAACACATATCATAATATCATACTAGTAATTTAGATACATTCTAAATATCTCCATCTAGGTAGCGATTATATTAACTTCGATTACCTTAAAGCAAAGTAGAATCAGTTAGTTAAAAACGTGTGTAAGAGATGGCGCTCGCATAAATATTTAAAAAAAATACCATACCGCTTTATGTTAAATTAAAGTAAAAGCAAGCATCTAATAACGCGAAAGTGAGTGTCAACAATCAAAATAAAACGCATTATTTATCTGCTCTCTGTTCGAACAAAAAAGAAAGAAGAAAAAGGAATTCCTTAGTTTGTCTTTTATTCAACGGCAACCCCAGAATAATTAATGATTTCTGCCCGACTCGTGTAGCCTGATTTTATTGCAAGATTGCCTGTAGGCAGCCTTTTATATAGCTGTTCCCTTGTCTTCTGTGATGGACGTATGTATATGTTCTTATCTGCTTGGGGATAATGCAGTGGAAGCCAGGTTAATTCCAACATTGTTGGTGTTGTTTTATAAACTGCTTTACATGAACGAATTAAACAACCACCATTTGCCAAGAAATTCATGTTTATATGTTAATAAATTTAATGCTTTATCGCAAATCCTTCACGTACAAGACTTTAAAATGACAGTGAAGTTCTAAAATGACATTTTCTATCCTTGACTTCCAATTATTTTATTTTTTTTTTACTATGACACAAAAGCGGCCGAATTTTTATATAATAACAATAATTATATAATAATAACAAATTCAAGCATTAGTCTATAGCAGGTTTACAGAACTCGACAGTAACTTTCCAAAATTCCTACGAGTGACAACACTGAAGTTTCACACAATAATTTGCAGCTGGCATCTAGCAAGTACCTAAGTACTTAGTATTGACTTTTGAATCTTTGGTGCCGACTAGCAGCATATTTTTTAATCTGTGGTGTTGACCGTTTGCAGTTTGACTCGTAGGAACTAGTTCTTAATCTGTGGTTTAACTCATGACTGAATTGACGGATGACTTTTAACGGGTTTTCCGTTTTATACCAACTGGCAACTGTGGGCTGTGTAGAGAGTAGTATAATAATATGGGGCTGTGTCTGTGGTAGCAACGAGCGGTTGACAGAGTTACTAAAGTTTAGAAATATGTTGAAATGTTTTTTATTTCTATAGAACAACAATTTTTTTGAATCGTACTATAGACAGTTTAGTGTAGACTCAAAAAATAAAATCAGTAAAAATGTCGTTTTCATTTGGTACACCTTCAAGTGCTCCCGCAACTACTGGTTTATCTGGTGGTTTTAATTTCGGAGCTAACAAGTAAGTTTTAAAGAAATAGTCACCATTTTATATCTAGAAATAAAGCATTTGCCTAAAAAATAGTACAGTTTGCATATAACCTCTTTTCTACAAACAGATAAGTGTTGATAGCTTTTTGGTAGTAGAAAAAGTCAATGTCACATTGTTTCTTTTCCGATATCATCTGTATGTGCATTTATATATTTCAGACCAGCAACTCCCGGTTTTGGGTTAGGTGCTACATCGCAGCCATCTACTGGTTTGTTTGGCACGCCAGCGACATCGGCGCCCGCGTTTGGGACCACTACACCCGCTTTCGGCTCGACGTTTGGCGCTACCTCAACAGCCCAGCCAACGTTTGGCGCTAGTACCACACCGGCATTTGGGGCCACAGCAACACCAGCATTTGGAGCCACAACAACGCCAGCTTTTGGGGCCACAGCAACACCAGCATTTGGAGCCACAACAACGCCAGCTTTTGGGACCACTGCGACACCAGCATTTGGTGCTACTTCCGCAGCTCCTGCTTTTGGTGCTACGTCTAGTGCCCCTGCGTTTGGTGCAGCATCGACTGCCCCAACTTTTGGGACCGCAACACCTGCCTTTGGCTCAACATCATCTGCTCCAGCATTTGGAACAGCAGCTCCGACTTTTGGTGCTAGCTCCGCAGCACCTGCATTTGGTATGTTAATGTATATTTATTTTTATGTTACTTGCATTATGACACAAAGTTTATATAAATTTAAGTTTGTATAATTTTCAATACTCAATTATTACTAATGTTTGTTATACATAACATTAACCCAACTAAAACAACTATATTCTTTGTAGTATTTTATCATAATACTGTTAAAATACTTTAAATTATATGTATTGTATTAAAATTATAAATGTGCTTGTTTCTAAAATATATTTAAGTAATATTTGTGTTTGTTACTCAAAATGCAAAATCTACTGAATAGGTATGATAACACTTGTTTCGTAGCTTATATACCATTTAAATACTCTAGAAATATTTGCTTACACCACATCATTCAAGGGAGAAACCATGTAGCTAATACCTATATAAATTAAAGTTAAACCTTAATATTTTATCAAAGGTACAACAACTCCTGCATTTGGTGCGGCAAATACATCATTTGGGACTGGATTAGGCACTGGAGGCTTGAGTTTTGGTACTGCAGCCACCACTGCTTCTACAGGTGAATACCTAATTGCACAAACATTAGCACCTTGCTAATCTATATATATAAAATTCTCGTGTCACAGTTTTCGTTGCCATACTCCTCCGAAACGGCTTGACCGATTCCTCTGAAATTTGGTAAGCATATTGGGTAGGTCTGAGAATCGGCCAACATCTATTTTTTATCCCGATATTCCTACGGGATACGGACTTACGCGGGTGAAACCGCGGGGCGCAGCTAGTATTGATATACATACATGAATTTAATTCAATGGTATAGTAGGTTTTATTATTGTCACAGTAGCTATCACATTTCACACTTATAAATGGAAAAGTTTGATTTTTGGATGTTTGTCAGTCAATCATGCCGACACTAAGAAATTTGGTAAACAGACGGTATGAGTTGACTTGGGTGAAACTTTTTATATTGGGATACTTTAAGATACAGATTTAATTCAAACTTTGTAGTTGTTTCACTTATCAAGGTACTAGACTGTTATCTTGATTAAGATTAAAATTAATCATTTACTTATTAAGTTTATTCTATTATATATATATATATATATATATAATATATATATATATAATATATATATATTGTTTCTTATTTTTTTTTACTGTATTAATTTATCTCAACAAACTGTTCTAAAATAGGTAATGGTATTCACAAAATAGTAGTTAATTATCTATATATTTAGTTAATTATCTATATATATTTTTAAGATTCATAGTCACATAATCTACAATCTAGATTAAATATGTACTTAAGTAATAAGTGTTTATGTACATTTAAAGACTTCCTTTTAATTAATTGTATCATCATATTACATGAGAATACTGCATGAGGTCAAGTGTCTTTTCTAATCACTTCAAGTATAATAATCCACTAAATAAAAAAGCTGTGTTGAAAAAACAACTCTACAAATATGATACAATAGAAATAAAATCACAAAATTAACTCTGAACACTTATTTTCACAATTAGAATCATACTAATATGCATAACATGGGCACTCATTGTAAATTTTTGCAAAGTCATTCTCTTAATTTTGGAAGCAAAAGATAAAAAAAAAATATAAAGATTACAAAAGATTTAACCTCGCAAATAGATTAACAGTAACACCAACTATCAATTAATATAAGTGAACACCAACAAACCTTATCACTTGTCCATCTCATTTCAGGTTTATCATTTGGTACAACAACAACCACCAGTGCAGGTTTAGGCGGGCTCGGTAGTTTCGGGTTCGGTGCCACCACCACAGCTCAGTCTGGTTTGGGTTTGTTTGCTTCTACTACCACTACCAGTAGTAGTTTTGGTGAGTAAACTGATGGGTTAGAATGTATGGTGTAAGAAGTTACGGGTTTAAACAGTGAGCAATAACAAGATAAAAATTTAGGAGTGCCTTATTAGTGACTATCAATTTCAGTTGAAGCTCTAACCAATTAAATTACATACTAAAGGATGAATGGACAGCTATCCAAAGACAATTCATTCTCCTGAGACACAGTTCATACTTGTCCAAAAGACAGATTTTCAATAATTTTCATTGTTTATATAACTATCCATGTTATCAAAATGTTAATTATATGGATTTTAATTGGTGTAATTTCTCCTTATCTTATAGCTTTTTAATGGCATGTTTATTTACAGTGCAATGAACCCCAATTCCTCATTTCCCTACATACCCATAACGCAGACATTCCAAATGCTACCGCAAGTAAATGCACTTAGCCCGATCCTACCATTGCATAGTCCAGTGCAAAATATAGACGCAAGTTATACCTTAAAATCGGCAAAAAGGGATTGTTATCCTATGATAACTCCTACGTGTGAGTTCCATATAAATTATTGACAATTATCTGAAGTAAAAAGAAAACCAATGTCAGTAAACCTTAAAGAAGTTATTGAAATAAATTGGTTTATTCAGTACATATTGCTTTATAGTAAAATTGTTTGATCTTTGTTCATAATTGTATGAATGAATATTTCTTATCCATGATCTATAAAAATTATATAAAGTTGAAGGGTTTGTTTGTTTGAACATGCTAATCTCAGGAACTACCACTAATAATAAAATAAATATTTAGATAAACCTTATTGAATCCACACATCTTGCAGGTAATAAAACGGGAAGTACAAATAAATTCCACTGTGAAAATTTATCAATTACGGGTATATAATCACATCATTTTATTGAAATAGATACAAGTTAAAAAAGTATTATAGGGTTGAATGTTGCGATGTATGTAATAATAATTATATGTAGTATTCTAGTAAGATAAAATTGTATATGCATTTTTTTAATTAATATAATTTATACAACCCAACAAAGTTATTATATATGCTATGCTCAAAGACCAAAAGCCCTGATGTAACATTTTTGCAAATATCCTCAATCACTATGTGTTGGTGAAAAATTTAATTACAGCCAGCCGGCTTTAAAAAGAGGAGAATCTTAATTCCACTATGTATGTTGTTTTTAACATTTGATAGAGCAAATCGATTCTGATGATTTTATTTGAAAGCTCATTGAAATTTGTTGGACAATTTAAAGGTAGTTTAGTTTATTATTAAAAATTAGTACATTGTGTGCAAAAAGCGTTGTGGGTTTTTTCTCTTTAATCAATAATCATTCTCGACAAGGAAAAATAAGAGCAATTGTAATATTGTAGTAGTTACTTGGATTTTCACTTAGGTTATATGTATGTACTGTTTTTAACTGGCTAATTTACTATTATGTGAAACCTTAACATAGTCTGGGAATTGGAATATTTAGAATAATATTCAAGTGCATTTAGTTGCCTCCTTTACCTCCTATCCTTTTTTCATATTTAGAGGTTGTTTATCTCTAAAATCTATATTTCCTGACAAATAATATAGTGTTTGTTTGTTTGTACACTCTAATCAGGAGCTATTGGACCAATTTTAAAAAGTCTTTCACCATAGGGTATGGACATGACCCCAGAGTGCTACAACTGCATAAGGGACACTCCGCGCCATCTATTGAGATGATTAAGAACCATTTCAACCAATATACAAACACGGCAACAAATACCAAAACACGGCCTTTGTTAAATCCGTTTTTTCCCCTTAGGCACATGAAACCGAAAGAGTAGAATAAATTCGATTGTCAAGTAGAGACACGGGTGGCTAGGTGTTGCTGCGGGATCCCGCCTCGTGATCAATTTTTTTCTATTATTCTAAAATTTCTAATTTAAAGTGATCAAATAAAAACAATTTTGTATGTATAGCATAATAAGCATTCCGCTCAGCTGTAAGTCCAATCTCTAGTAGGAAAAAAATACATGACTTCGCGTCTTGTGAAATCTGTGCATATTCAAATATTTTTTTCTTTATTTGTGTTGTATACATTAAACATTTGTTTTTTTAGCTACACCAAGTTTGGGATTGGGCGGTGCGGTACCTACAAGCGGTACGACTGGTGCTTCTGATGGAAAAAGTGAGTTTATTCATTAATTAACAGACACACGCACACAACCACATCTCCATATAGAGAAACACAAAAAAAACAGATGGTCATGGTTAATTACCCTTGACTTAGTTTATATATATGACATTTTCTATATTAAATAATAAGTGTGTCCACATTAAAACTAGGTACTTATATATTTATTTAGAGGATGTATTGCTACTCGGTTCAATATAATTTTTAATACTATTTGTGTCTTTTCTAGCTGAGCCGCCAAAACAGACAAAACTACCCAATGAAATAGGTACAACAGTGGAATCCTTCAAGGAGTTTGTTAAGAAGCAAAAGTCCCTCAGCTCTGATATAATGCGGGTGTCCATTAAGCCGCTACAAAAGGTATGTAGATGTTAGACCATAAAATCATTAAGAAACAGAATGAAACAGCACAATCATACTGATAAATTAACAAATATGTATGGTAATATATAATCATTGTTAAATTATATTTAAACTAAATCATGCCTTTTTTCAAGACATACTAGTTTTTTTTTCTATAAAGTTCTCGTCAAAATTGTTTTTTCTTGGGATAAGGTTGGAAAAGTATCATCATTATAAATTACAAAAATTATAGCATTAACAGCTGTAATTTCTATATTTTGTTTTATTATATTTTATATCTATCACAATAATATTTCTGATACATATTGTGTGAACGGGCAATGTCGGGGCGAATCGCTAGTAAATAAATAAAAATTTGACATGATTCCAGGTGAGCCGCGAAGCAGAGTGCACTCTTCGCGCAGCCCTATCTCTCTGCGGTGAGACGTCCCGCTGCAGGGCGCAGTCCCGCCGGCTCAGGGCTTCGGCGGCCGCCGCGCTTGCCGCTGCCGAGACTGCGGCTAGAGAACCACTCGGTATGTGTTAATGATCAAAAGAATGAATGGATATTTTTTAAATTACTTGCCCCTCTCGGCTCGAATTTTGTGCTTTGTGGATTTCCGAAGAGAGAGTTTTTTAATTTTATATACGTATATCTCGTTAGCTATATATTTTAGCCAAAAACTTCTTAGACACCTCTGTTGAAACCAATCGTGAAAGACCATACAAAATTACACCATTTAGCCAAAATAGGTGGTTTTGACGTTATTGACCAACATACAAACAGGCAAACAGAAAAAACTCTTTCTGTATTATTATATGTTAAGATTATTATTGATTTCTATATAGGTGGGACAAGTGGCTAGCTTACCAATAAATTATGTTGTTACAGGCTCAGAACTCGAGGGCATAACACCGCCAACGTACGTGAAGGAATTAATATCGGAATTGGAGCAGCAAATTATAACATTCCGCCGTCAAATGGACGTCGCAGATAAGCAAATGCAATCGTCGCCGAAACTGCTTACTGAACAAGGTATGTCATATTATATAAATTCATAATCTAATGATAATTGTGTCCCACAACCCATCCCCATGTCCCATTAAAAATCATTAAAGGGGGACTGGACTCTGCGTGTTGGACCTGTCCCCCCCAAATTAGCTTTCCAAGGGAAAGGCTATATTCCTTCTGGTAGTTCTCATGTTTTATTGTGATATATACTGATAAAATGTATACGAGAAATTTGATGACTGGACAGAAGGAATGGCCTGGAAGTATGAGGAAAAGGAAATGGGCCTCTGGCCACTTACTATACTAGTAGCATGCTATTATTTCACGCCGGTTTCTATATGGGTGTGGTACCTCCCCGATGCGAACAGGCCCTATTTGTGCCGAATTGTGCTCGACTACTACATTAAAAATATATTAGTATTGTATATTTCACACGAAATATACAATACTAATAAAAATAATAATGAAATAATTGTTTTTAAATTATAATTGTATTCGATAAAATTCCTTTAAGTTTGTCTATAGACTCACTATGATATTTTATTGTCCTTTCATAAAATCTTTTTGCTTCCTACATAGAGCGATGTACATATAATACAATATAATTTCAGAACTGACGCTCGGTATACGTCGCATGCACGAGTCGCTAGTGGCGCTGGCCGGTCGCCTGCAAGCCGTGCATTCGCAGGTTGAAGCTCAGAAGGAACAATACTTGAATTTAAGGAAATATGTCCTGAAGGACCCGACAAATGTGTTTGAGACGCAGTCCGGTGAGTGGCATAGTACTTAATCAATCTTAATTTTTAGGACATGTTATATAGGTATGGAAAAAGTGGCAAAATCATTAGATTAATTAATATTTAATTGTATGCTTCGTACATTCATAAATTATTAAAGACTTTATGAGCTGTATGCTGGAAAGCAAATGACCAAGTTAGTCTTGAGTTTGTCTCATCTCTACTACTTAGTCTAACTAATAATTTACATCAATAAGGTAGGTTATGATGCATCTGTATAAAAATATCGACCTTGTACATGATATATATTCATTGATATTTTGTAGCAAATGCGAGCCTAGACCAGATACTACGAGATGCTGAGGGCACAAGGAAGAAAACAAAATCTGGCAACTTTAGTGATGTCGGTCTGAGTAGTGCTGTGCTTTCTGACCCACGGGCTGCATTAGGTAAGAGTTGAATGATATTGAAACTAATTGTTTATTGCCTTCTACCGTGCATTGTATTTTGAACTTCTCAAGAAAAATTATTAATTATATTGAAATTATTATCTTTATTGGATATTTGGCCAATAAGGGCGTGAAGTCTTTGCCCGTGGCTTCGCACGCGTTATATTTGGGGTAGTTTAATAGATGTTCTACATATAAACCTTCCTCTTGAACCACTTTATCTATTAAAAAAAAACCTCATCAAAATCTGTTGTGTAGTTTTAAAGATTTAAGCATACACAGGGACATAGGGACAGAGATGTAGTGATTATGATTGTGTACTGGAATAACATTTCTTCTGTTATTTAAAAAGATAGCTGAAAATATTATTGACATATTATTACCAACTGCTATACATTATTGCTATGTTTATTAATCTGTCTTTATCTCAAGTCAACCCATGCAGATCCGAAACAACCAAAAAGTGTTTAATATGCTAGAAATGGCTTTCTTTGTTTATGAGTATACCGGTCTCAATGATGTTAAATATTGGCTACAGGAAACATACGACATTTGGCTGGTCCAACTCCATTCACATACCTCGGCAGTACACTGTCTACATTCCCTGTTGCAGAGACCCCAGGTATGTTTGTTCATTGCCTTGCATGCATAATTACTATTTTTGAACAACTACTGTGAGAGCCAGAGGTTAATTATATAAATTAACAAAAATCGTATTTTGCAAATTGAAAAATGGAATAATTTTACCGTAACCGTAGCAACGGTTAGGCAAGATACGCAGGTTCGAATCCTGCCTCGTGATCAAATTTTTTCTATTCTTTCAAAATTTCTCATTTATAAAGCATTTCAATGCTATAAAACTAAAAATTAAATTGGAATAATTTTATCAAATTAGTGTATTGTCATCGGTCTTCAATAAATCTACAAAGTTTGAACGAAATCTGGCCGTTTAAAGTGGGTCAAAATCGCGCCCAAAGAAGTCGGTTACAAACAAACATACAAACATACAGGTGAAGCTAATAAAAAGCGTGTAAAAACACATACCTTGCTTATACAATTTGTCAGCAATACATTGCATTACGATAACGAAGTGTTTAAAATGCAAATTACAGAGATTATAATATGTAATACATTAAGGACCCACCTTAAACTGCGTACCCTTCAAAAAAGGGCGAAAGTTCTTAATTCTATTGTAATTTTTTTTTTGTTTGTAATCTCAGAACTTTTCATTAGGTTTTGATAATTATTTTTTTTAAAGTTGGGTATTTCTATGTGATTCATTTAAATTTTGTCTAATTGTGTCACTTTCGGCGTAATTTGATTTTTGTTTAAAATAATAATGTACTTAATATTGTCTATGTATTGATTGACAACAAATAATGTGGAATAGAAAACGTTTTTAAGCTCAAGAATAGAAATGCATCAAAGAATTTTTTATTAGTCGAAGAAGTGATATAAAGAGCTGATTTTTAAGGCAATGAAAAATAATTATGATGATTTTAGGATCAAACTGGCAACCAACACCACAGCCGAACCTCAACGCATCAATGAACACAACCTTTGGTGCCCAAGCGGATGCCTTTCAGCTACAGAAACCTCCGGGGAAGCGCGGGAAGCAATGATATTGGCGACCCTAGCTGGGCCGCATACATCGGCCCAGCGGCAAGTAGCTGGCCCAGTGCATGGAGCTAGTGCGCAGTTCTAGTGCCATTGGGGCCAGTGTTAAGTGCAAAATGTTTATGTTTTGTGCTAATGGTGGGTCTTAGTTCGAGTGCTGTTGCTGACCGCAGCTGTATCCGCACTAGTGCAGATTACGGTGTACTCGGATTATGGTAGGAGAGTGTTAATTGCAAGACGTTTATTGTTTCATGCTTATGGTGGACGTTAGTGTGAGTGTTAATCTCGCTAGTGCCAAGTGATGGGCAGTGTTAATCTGTTTGTGAGTGTTTTAAAAGTGGGGCAATGCTGTACTGTTAAGTGGTAAGTGCTGGGATGGCCAGTGTTAAAAATGCGAACACAATTACAGTTGAGATAGTAAACCAAAATATTGCGTTATTTTATTATATTTTGACCCAGTATAATATGGTCCTGTTATTAAAAGAACCTTCAAACTGGAGAAGTTAAAACCGTAGATAAGTTCTATTTTTTATTTTCATAACTTTAAAATGTATTATAATGAAAAATGTTTAAGAAAAGAAAAAGTTGGATCAGCGTGAAGCGTGACGCAAACCCGAAGCAATGCGGGTGGATTAAATATTTTCTACTCTTTAAATATTTTTCAATTGAGAAGTTTCATAAACTTTCCATTTTTATTATTAACAATGTTTGTTTTTTCATATACTGTACAATATTCGAAAGTAACATGAACAATGAGTCATTATTGCTTCATAATGAATGGAAACTGTTACACCTTTTATCAATGAAGAAAACTTGAAGTCATAAGAATGCACATAAGTATGGTTGAGACATTATGGTTACAATTTAAATCTAAGACATCAATACAACATACAACAGCTTTCAAATAACATGCTGTTTAAATATCAATGTAATGAAACAATTTATTATTTTTAATATGTATTGTAAGAGTGCATTTATAAGCTGTAGTTTGTCTGTTTATGTGCTCTATTCTCATAAATCAATTTTATATATTTTTTCACTGAGTGCTAAATTATGTACCAAAAGTGATTGATGACTCTACAGTATATTATGTATTTTCTAATATACAAATCTTAATGTTTTGTAGGTTAAAATAACAATAGAAACAACTGTTTCAATTCATATAGATGTCACTGTATTTAGTAGGTACATTGTCTTTTATATTCAATTATACATTCAGACATACATACATACATATGAAATAGTTAATCGTTACTCTAATATCACTTCACTTTGATGCATTTACAAAATATAATGTTCAATGTATAAAATGTATGGTTTAAGTAAATATATTTGAATACGAATATTTTTAATAATATGGATGGTATTGAGTTTTTCTTATATACCTTTAAATAAATGTTGTTTGTACATGTATTTTTCTACTCTAATCAAATTTGTTCTTTATCAAAGTCCTAATTTTATTAATGGGGTAGTACTGTGTTGAAGTTCTAGTAACTAGTTCAATTCAATTAAATTTTTAGTCTATACAACATTCACATAATGAGTTATCCCTTACCATTATCTTTACGAAATGGACTGGAGTGCAGCAATGACCCAATCTCATTTGACTTAATGTGACTTATGGTGAATTTAATCACGCTTTTATTTTTATCAACCGAGGCTTACTAGGGATCCAAGACTGAATGCTAGCATAGTGCTCTCCTTTATATGTGAGGTTTTTAGGAAGCCTCCCATGATTTAAATAGCTGCTTAGCGGCTTAGCTATGGTTGTATAATCATGGGTCTCTGGGGCCATATGCATAGCAGCCGTGGCGCACCAATCCGCCGATTTATGCCCAAAAATGCCACAATGACTTGGTATCCAGAGGCAGGGCAACTTGAATATTTCTTAATTTTAAAATTATGTTTTTTTTTTTCATTTTGAATGGATATAGAAAATAGAAAGAAAATATGTTTATTATGACACATACACGAAGGCAAATATAACAATAAAGGTCAATTATTAGGTATTTAAAATATATATGTGCCTTAATTAGGCCTGCTACTCAGTGTACAAACACTGATTTTAAGTGGAATCCTTATGTCTTATTGACAGTGGATGTGTTCATGCTCCAACTATTGAATTTATGAATATTTCATAAAATATGATCAAATTATACATGTATACCTAATTATAATATGTGTGTAAATAATAACAATAATATACAATATTCATAAATGCACATATAGTTGAATATACATAATGTTAAGATTACATAATAAGAATCCTTTTTTTAATCATTTAGATACCTAGATACAATATAAGTATAATGTCATGAATAAAAACCGACCTTTTAGATAATATACTAAGATAACTAAATAGTGGAGGGGAGGTTAAAACTGTTGGCGTTTTTGAATGTCCAGAAGACATAACTTAAGTTTATATTTAAATGAGTATAAACTTTGTTATGAACGAATAGGCGGCGGAAGGTTGTTTTAGCATTTTAAGGCTCGATACCTTAAATGTGGATGTTCTGTGTAGGGGAATTTCCAATAAAGAACCTGCGCGTCGAGTCTGGTAGATAGTATTATTATTCGCCAACCATTTCAATTTATTATACAAATAAACAGGCACTCTGTATTTCAACACAATAAATAATAGCGTAGCTAGGTGTAAGTGGGTACGATATTCCATTTTAAGTGAGTTGTTTTTGATCAAGTATGGTGTAATATGATCACGATAGGAAATGTTATAACAGAAGCGGGCACACGCATTTTGAACACGCTGCACAATTTTTTTT
>NC_052128.1:698284-699531 GCF_012273895.1 Zerene cesonia | reverse complement strand
TTAATGAATTACTAGAAATGGTGCGTCCAACTATTACAAAGAAAAATACAGTTATGCGTCAGGCTGTGTCTGCTGAAGCACGCTTAATAGCTACTTTAAGGTTTCTGGCTACGGGAAGAAATTATAAAGATCTTAGATTCAGTACAGTTACATCATTTCAATTGCTTTCTAAAATTATACCTGAGACTTGTTGGGCGATCTACAAGGCTTTAAAAAAAACAATCAAGGTAGTGTATAACAAGAAAATTTATTTTTCCTTTTTAAAAATTATTAATTCATTCATTCCACTAGCAGGTCCTTCATATATTATGCTGTTTGTGTCATTTGACATGACGTGACTAGGTGATGGCATAGAAATTTGTATGATATTTTCGTTTTCGTTATGAGCTGTTAACTGTGTTTGGATTGAGGAAGACAACAAACTGTTTTGAGCTGGTGGTGATGTCTATGATGATTTTTTGTCATTTTTCGATGACACTGGTAACACGGAGGGCTGACAAAAGAATATTCAATTACCGTCTATGCCGAGCTCGGAGAGTTGTTGAAAATGCTTTCGGCATTCTTTCTTCGCGTTTCAGAGTATTTAGGCAACCGATCAGCGTTAATATTGAAAATCTGGATGCAATTGTTCTTGCCTGTTGTGCATTGCACAATTTTTTAAGAAAAAAGTCAAAAATTTATTGGACCCCCTCATGTGTTGACAACGAAGATATACAACAGCAAACATTCAGACCTGGAGATTGGCGACAACAAAATACCTGGACGCCTCTTAATCGAACTGTTGAAATGCATACTCTTGGGGGACAGCAAGTGAGGAAAACTTTAATGGAATATTTTAATAGTACTGGAAAAGTAAGCTTTCAAGACAAAATGATTAAAATAGTAAGGCTGCCTGTCCACCGGAGCGGAGCGAGGCAGCGGAGCGGAGAAACGGAGTAATGCGGAGCGGAGTTGCGTACTGTGTCTGTCCACCGGAGAGGAGCGAGGCTGCGGAGCAGAGCGAGAAAGTAATGCGGAGCGGAGTTGCCACTGTGTTTTTCAATATGCGGAGCTAGGCCGCGAGTACGCGACGAGTCATTTCGAGCTCCCGGCGGCGGGCGATTGGTTTAGTTCTACGCGAAATGTAAGTGACAGCAGACATGTTATCGAAAAAGTTAATACGTTAATATCTTACATTGCTTGAGGAAGAAGAGTTGGAGTCAGAAGAAACCGAATTACTTACCGTATACTATTTGAACAATTCTATA
>NC_052128.1:695658-697284 GCF_012273895.1 Zerene cesonia | reverse complement strand
TATCTACGACTGATGGTTTTGGAGAAATGTAGGTAGTCCATATTACGGAACCAGTCCATAATTGGCGCACTTACTCTACCTAATTATAATATGTGTGTTAATAATAACAATAATATACAATATTTATAAATGCACATATAGTTGAATATACATAATATTATTAGATTACATAATAAGAATACTTTTTTAATGATTAAGATACCTACATACAATATAAGTATAATGTCATGAATAAAAACCGACCTTTTAGATAATATACTAAAATAACTAAATAGTGGAGGGGAGGTTAAAACTGTTGGCGTTTTTGAATGTCCAGAAGACATAACTTAAGTTTATATTTAAATGAGTATAAACTTAGTTATGAACGAATAGGCGGCGGAAGGTTGTTTTAGCATTTTAAGGCTCGATACCTTAAATGTGGATGTTCTGTGTAGGGGAATTTCCAATAAAGAACCTGCGCGTCGAGTCTGGTAGATAGTATTATTATTCGCCAACCATTTCAATTTATTATACAAATAAACAGGCACTCTGTATTTCAACACAATAAATAATAGCGTAGCTAGGTGTAAGTGGGTACGATATTCCATTTTAAGTGAGTTGTTTTTGATCAAGTATGGTGTAATATGATCACGATAGGAAATGTTATAACAGAAGCGGGCACACGCATTTTGAACACGCTGCACAATTTTTTTTTAGACGCCAGCAACCTGTGACCAACAACCGTATCAGCGTAATTAAATTTAGACAAGATAAGCGATTCGCAAAATAAGACCCTGACATTAACACACAAGGAGTGTCTTATTCAATAGAGCAATTTCAGTCGGTAAAAACAATTTTTTAGAGATACTTTAGATGTGCTTGTTAAATCGCAAGCCTTCATCAAACACTACACCAAGATTACGCGATTCAGTCACTCTTTGGGTTTGGGTATAGGTTCTCCATTGAGAACTATGGTCGGTTGTTGGGCCAAGATCGAATTAATTTGATGAGTTGTGCCCATGATCATATATTTTTGGATTATAAATTTCTAACTCCTTTCCTCGATTCTGTTCTGGTATTCTTTATCTTCTTTACATTTTTTTTTGTTGTATTTTTCGTCATTTTTCTTTTTCAATTTTTTTATCAGACGTTAGTAGCCTGATACGAAAGCGATTTTTTTAATATACTGTGTTTTCTTGAGGTCTAGATGAAGGGAAAATAGCAAGAAAAAAAAATCACAATATTTATTTTATATATTTATTTAGAAAAAAAAAAACAGATAGGTAAGGTATGTTGCGGGAAGTTCGGACGCTAGCATTTGCTGCGTAGCTTTGGGATTTTCTACACAAACATTAGAGGTAATAGTCCGTAAGCCAGGCGCTAATTTTCGTCAATTATTTCTTCTCAGTCGATAACTCGTAAAATGCCTCAGAAAGTTGCATTATGAAGCGTTGTGAACGTCAGCTGCGGCTCCGAGGGTGGGTTGAGCAGTGGTAGCCGCCCACGCACGTAATAAAAAAAAATATTTTCAATCATTTATTCCCGATTAAAAAATTTATGAAATTAAATTTAAACTAATATTGTGAAGAAATAAAATTGTCAGCTATCTATAAAGTGGTGGATTATACGTCAGCTGGTCACATAAAT
>NC_052128.1:693108-694658 GCF_012273895.1 Zerene cesonia | reverse complement strand
GTTTGTGTGTCTTCGAATTCGATTGGATGCAAGGGATAGATTCCGGCAGCTCTAAAACCACTTGCTGCTTTTTCGAGATTGCTGCATCGATTGAAAGCTCTGGTGAATAATTCCACAACGTCATATTGTGTTATGGCCCTTCCAGGATGTTCTGCCATGTAATATTGGCACTCTCGGTTATATGCTGTCTTGATAGGTCCGTAGAATGTTAAGTCTAAAGGCTGTAGTCTTTGGGACGTATGTGGAGGCAGAGTCAATAGAACGATACCTTTGTCACGACATAACGTGTAGACATCAAGGCTGATATGGCTATCGTAGTTGTCCAAAACTAGGAGTATAGGATCATCCTTAGTAGGTTTGGCGTATGAAATGAAGTGGTGAAGCCATTCAACAAATAGACTCTCATTAATCCATCCCGAGTCTGACACAGCAGCAACCATATTTGCATTACCTCCTTTTAACAACTGTGCATTCATACGTTTTCTTTTAAAAATAAAAAATGGAGGTATGTACTGACCAGCTGCACTAAATGCACATACCACTGTTGTCGTAGATCCTCTTTCACCACTTGTCGCATGCCCGATTTGTTTTTGGCCTTTTGGTGCCAAAATTTTTGCATTCCTTTGCACATTTGTGATGCCAGTTTCATCAACATTGAATATTTTATCTGGTTGAAAGTTATGTTTGTTTTGTAGTTCTATTAAATTGTTATAAAATAATTGTACTTCGGGGGCGTTAAACGAATTAATGCGATTTAGTGAGGTCGCCTCAGGTTTTCTCAGGGATATTCTAGGGTGCCTCTGCATAAAACCCCTATACCAATCTTTTCCGGCCATTTTCTTTGTTTGGTTAAAAGAATGCGGAAGTTTATTCTCCTCTGCGAATCTAAATGCAATTTTACGAACCATATTTATGGTTAATCCGTAAAACAGTTTGCTGCAATTTATAATGTGGTTTTCTAGTTCCAATTCTTGAAGATCCGAGAAGACGGATTTTCTCCCACACCTTGGTTGTTTAATGACCATCTTCTTCATGTGGTCAAATATTGTGGTTTTAGGCACCGAATATACAGTCGACGCTTTGCCTAAGGTTAACTTTTTGCTCTTAACATCTTCAATGGCCCTTTTTAGATCTTCCACGTTATATTTTGTTACCGTTTTACGTTGGTAGTTTCGAGGCATCTATAACAAGTAACACATAATTGTTATAAAACAACACTAAACAAAACAAGTGAAGCAACAGACACATCAATATTTTCTATGATGGGGCAATGCCGAACGTTCGTGATTAACCCACTCAGTTCGTTTGCCATTGCCCTTCAAAGTAAATCAACAAAATATCATTTTTAACTTTAGGTTATGATTAGCTTGGCCGCATCTGATAATCGTAATAAAATCTTAAACCACTAACTATTTAGGTCTATAAATGTCGTATTAGAACTACAATTATTTCAAAAGTTACACTGAGTTTCATTTATGCAATAATTAGAACAAAAAGAACGAAATAATGTAATTAATCATACCTTGAACGTTGTGCACAACCGTGGCGCT
>NC_052128.1:682048-692108 GCF_012273895.1 Zerene cesonia | reverse complement strand
AAGATACATAATATTATTTACCATCCGATATGTTTGTTTCAATGATTATTTGGTCCCACGCAGCATCTTTTGTTTCGTGTATATATGTGTTCCAAATGCACGGAAACTTTTTCACACTTTCAATAAGTTTTTCATCCATTGTGTTCACTGTGTCGGTCACATACGCACTGGTCGGACTACGGCGGCACACTGCGGGCGCAACTGGCGCCCGCGCCTGCACTCGCTTCCCCGCTCCGCTTCCCCGCTCCGTTTCTCCGCTCCGCTGCCTTGCATCCCCGCTCCGCTTACCGGTTTTGTATGAATTTTTAAACTAGTTCGCAACTCCCTGTCCACTAAAGAGGTGCGGAGATTTTGTGCAGTCCTATTGGTTAATATTTCTCCGTTTCTCCGCTCCGCTCCGGTGGACAGGCAGCCTAATGGAAAGAAAAGATTAAAATTGTTACTACCAAACATGAACATAGCTAATTAATTAGTGGCAATAAAAGGAGTGACAAGAAAATAATTATTTAATAATTAAAAAATCATATTTTTATATTCATAATTAAAAATGTATTTTATGATTTTATGGTGTTTAAGAAGCGACATGAAAATATTTATTTCATAATTACAAAAGTGTTTGCATTAAGAGATATCTTTTTTTCTTGAAGCGGCGCTAGTGTGAAGTCTTTGTTATGAGTATGTCACATCACTATTAATTTTCCTATTAGAACGTCCCTATGCTATGGCGACAGTCGTTCGCGGCACTACTCGCCTTAACACACTGTAGGTACCTACACAAGATTTTCAATGATTAAGTAGACGGTAAGGACTCACGTCATCACTGGACAGCGTGTCCACTCCACATCTTGACTGGCCATCTTTTTTCTCAAATAAGGGCAACAGTAAATTAAAATACCAAAGGTTGGGAATATGCACATCATTTGCTCCTGCTCCCGTTCGTTTTGATTCTTTAACCTATTGAAAAAATAAATATAAAATAATTATACTCTATTAATGTTTCATTTCAATTTGAAGTCCAATCTTTAGCAATCCTAATTGCATCGCGGTCTCTTTACCTAATAAATCACGTGTGCCATTTCTGATGACATAAACAGTACACTTTACACTTTTGTTATTATATTTTTATTATATTCTCTCTTGTTGTCTATTTTATTTATTTCCGATTTGTTGGGGTTGTTCGTATTATTTGAATTTACCATTTTAAATTGTTCTAATTGCCTGGCTACAACTTCTAATGCATTTGCTTTACTGATAATTTCGTCTAAAGTAATTTTATCTCCAAATTCTAAAATTTTTTCTTAATTCAACTACGCAACACTTCTCAGTGATTTGATCAATAATATGTTCCTCTTTATTATCGAATTGACATTTTTCGGCTTGGTTTCTCAATCTTAACAAGAATCGTTCAAATTGTTCTCCTTCTTCCTGCTTTGTTAGACGGAAAAGGTACCTTTCGTAAATACGACTTTGTTTTGGTGCAAAGTAGCTGTCCAATTTGTCGAGGGCAATTTTGTACACATCGACACTTTCTTCTTCTTCAACATGAGCTCCAGGTAAATTATAATAAACTTCTTGAAGTGCTATTCCCCCTACATGGAGAAGAGTAGCTCGTTTCTTTACAGGTGTGTCGATGTTAGCAGCTAATAGGTAAATTTCAAGAGCCCTCTTCCATTTACCCCAGCGGGTGCCGACGGATGTCGGATCACCTTCACAATCAAAATTGTCTAAGTTGGGAAGTGTGGATGATGCATGAGGCATTATGGGGCAGCCTGAAATAAAAATATTGACTCTTACTTTTGCGTGGCTTTTATTCTGAAAATCAGTAACAGTAACAACTGCATAGCCGTATAAAATTTTGTAAGTTGTATTTATTGCGTGGACTTGCTAATATGTTTGTGATTATGGTATTTAAACAGAAACAGTCCTTTAACATTGTTTCTTTATAAACTTACGTGGCCCTTTACATATTCATTGTGTAGCCATTAATTTAAACTTTGTTTAAGATAGTTAGTATTCTCTGTATAAATTGTGCAAACATACTACTATGTTTTTATTTATTTATTTATTTATTTTTTTTATTTATGTATTTATTTATTTATTTATTTTACTTTTTTATTTTTTTTTATTTTTTTTTACACTCGCAGTATGTAGGTGAATACAAATCAAAATTTAAAATATAAGTGGGTAGGTGACAATATCTTCCAGCGAGATACAATAAGCTACTAAACAGTTCAACACAATAGAATAACCGAAATAACACAGACTTACTTGTTTAGGTATTTCAAAATGTATAAAAGCAATTTTATGTCAGTATAATTCAGGGTAGGTTGCGTTAGGTTGCGTACATTTGCACAATATATATTTTATAGTATGCATAGAATCCTACTATTGCATGACCTTCTTTCTTTTCAATTTAATATTGTTAAAATGCATGGCCATTCTTATCTAATAAGGGATAGTTGTATGTGCTTAATTGCCTATTAAGTATTAAATAAAAATTTAATAATATGGTTTGCGTATTAAATCATTTCTTTGACAATTTAAAATTGGTTAGATATCACGTGTGTACGTATCTCCATGTATAATGATTATTCATTTGTTTATACTATATTATTATAACATTAGCCATTTCTAGTAGGCTATTAAAACGAAGTTACACACAAACAATCGATAGGCAACAAACACTAACAACCTAATCACTCCCTCGTTTATTTTTATTTTAAATTCATTTTAAGCGTGTACTCACTTTTATCCTCGTCGCCACTTGTAATGACTCCAATACCAATAAAACACACGTTATTGGATACTCAGCAATGTGAATGTATGCGAAAACCAGAACACGTGCTCACTCGCTTACGGCCGGTAAGCGACTGCCACGCCAATGCGTTTGCGCATACACTACACATACTATTATAAATAATCATTTTCGCCGCTTAAACACCTTCATCCGATAATACATTAAGTTTAGAAAAGAGCGTGCTACGGGTTTGCTGTATTCTATTACAAAATTGCAAGTACCTATCTTTTATTTTTAAATTTTCTAATTCAATGGCTACACATTGTTCCGACCTAGGGTCGCTAAAATGTTGAATAAGTACAGTTTTTAAATGTTCCCAGGTACATATAATATCGTCTCTCTCGCTTACCAAACCGGCAGCTCTACTAGTTATACAATCAAATACGTATGTGTCGTGAATAGGGCTCTCTGGGCTTTGAGAGTTTCTAATTATGTACACGCTCTTTGAGAGTTTCTAATTATTTACGTCACCATCGAATTTAGGAATCAGACATAAAAGATCCTTAGATATTAATTGTACTGAACATTGAAGATACAGTCGTGGCTACTGTGGTTGAAGGCACAGATGGAACTACCTCATACTGAGGCCCTTCGGCTTCTGAAACTCTCTATTGCTCTACACTAGACGAGTTTTAAATATTTTGTATATAAGTAGTTGCAGTAGATATGAAATCGGCATCCGTAAAATTATTTTGATTATACGGCCATATGCCACACTTTCTGAATGCGTTAATTGCTGTAGACGTTGTAGCTGCCTGAATGTATGCATTTCCAAATATTTCACTTATCTGAAATACAGCTACCAAACGCCGTGGGTGTGATCTCAACCAGGCCGAAACAGCATGGTCATGGTCATGTGTGAGGTGGAAAGCAAAGAATTATAACTTTTTTACGTGCCAGATCAATTACTTCCAAATTTAGAGTGTGACTCATATGCCCAACCAGAAGCAGCCACACATGATTAGTACGAGTAGCTCCAGAGAATCTGATGAACTTTTTGAAACAAGTCAAAAATATTTCAGTAGTTACCCAGACTCGAGCATTGCAAACACTTTCAGTACCTGGTGGAGCGTGATCTAACAATTCTGGTTTCATTCGTTGTCTCGGGAAAATCATCAGTGGAGGCAGGTAGGTTCCAGCAGCGTTAAAACATATTTCTACTGTTATAGACTGGCCGCGTTGTGCAGATGATAACGAGCCTACTTGTTGTCGCCCTTTCAGGGCCAATATTTTCCTCTTGGTTTAAGATACAACAGAGATATCAGTTTCATCACAATTATATATTTTGTCAGGAGTTAACTTATACTTTTCATAAATCTCTCCAAGCAACTGCTAGAATTTACTAACGGCCACTTTATTAAATCCCATTGCTCTAGCTGCTGATGTGGCTTCGGGCTTTCGAATGGATAAATCTGGATGACGCCTTAAGAAACCTTTGAGCCAATCAACCCCTGCCTCTGCTCGTCAGTATTAAAATTGTGCGTCTTACTATTTTCACAGCCAGTTGATATGCTAGACGTCGCCGATCGAGAGTTGTAAGTCCAAAAAGACGTTCTTCCATGTTTTAGATATGTCACCATTTCGTCTTCTTCTTTTGTTGTAAATATAGGTTGTTTAGGGCCCAAAGGTACACTAATCGTAACCTTAATACTTCTTTCATTTTCTTAACATATCGCTCTATAGTAGTCTGGGGCACTCCGTATTCAGAATTTATTATAGCTGTTTTCATAGAAATTTAATGACCACTCTCCTCTTTTAGTTTTTTTCTTGTATGTACGTACCATTGTTTTACCTGAAAAGTAAAACCACGTTAGTCACGTACCTATTTATCAACATACGTATCTCAACGAAGACCTACTTCCCCATGTTGCCCCATTTCCAATGCCCCGTGTTGCTCCAAAGGCTGAATTAGTAAAAAAAATATTTCTCAAAAGAAAAATAATAACTGAACATTTATCCAACTATACCACAACAAAGTATACAACCCTAACAACCATATACGAGAAAAGTCATAAATTGGGTAGTCATAATTACCTTACAATAAAGACATTTTTAACTGCGTAAAATTAGATCGAGAAGACACTCAACGTGCTGTTCGTTTGTCAACAAAAAAACGCATGCACTCCCAGTCACTTTTTCTGACGCACTGACGGTTCGATGGCTTATTGCTTTCTATTCGCAAGAGTCTAGTTTCTTGTATGTGTGCGTGACCCTGTCATACCTCGCGTCCCCGTCATGCCCCCACTTCCCCACCTATTTGAGTTTTAACTAAGAACTAAATTTCTGTCGTTGAGTTTCACCATTTTTTTTATATTAAGCAAAAATTTCTCTACGGGCTCCGACGCAGCTTTACCCTATGAAATATTGATTAATAAATCTTAAGGCACTTGTGAGTCGAAGGGATTTATAAATAAATTAAAAGTGTCAATAAATTGATGCAACAGCTTAGCATTAATTTTTATAGCATGATTGGTGAGCTCGGTTGAAACGTCTTGTTCCTTCTGCAGGCCCAAATCTTTGTACACTGAACTGATTATTGTGGATCTGATATCATGACTCCGGGCCCATCGTTGACGTGCAGAAATGGAATTCGTAAAATGTATTATACCAGTGAGTTTTCTAGCTGCATCAGGGTTTATTGTTTGTTCGAGAACAAGATCAATTGGTTGCTTAGAAAAGGGCTTATTGGTTCTTCGGATGCCAAAAAACCTTTTTGGAATTCTTCGTATAAATTAGGATGAGTTTCAGCAACGTTTAATAATGTTGAACAGTATTTAACAGTTAAAAGTTAAAAAATAAATTCGGGATTTTTGGTAATATAAAACAGATCGAAATCTCCATTACGAACACTTCTAGATGGAGTTCAATAATAGTTGATTAAGTCGTAATCGGCTATAAATTTTCCTAAAGCTTTCAAGTATTACATCATAATATGGAATGGTCCCAAATGAATAAATAGGTTGTCAAACTTTGGTCAAAGCTTGAAATTGTAACGCTACTTTGGCAATTACAAGATCATAAGTTACTTGAATACAAGATTGATTAACTTCATTGCAAATTTGTAAGCTATTCTCCTTTGTTTCCAAAACAACCGATGTACTTGTGGGCGATAAATTTATTGGAGTTAGATAAGAAACAACTTGCTTTGGATTATTTTCATTATTATTGATCAAGCAATTATAACCAACCCACATGGGAAGATTTGGTAAACGGTAAGCATGGCTAAGCATCCAAATTATGTCAATATTTTTGTATAATTGTAAATTTACAGGCTGTACTTCTTCAGCTTCATAAATAGAAATTTGTAAACTATCATTCATCTTGGGTTTTTTCATATATTATGGTCTGGGTTCTACATCAGTAACCTCCATTGTTCTATGTCGTCTCTTTCTCGATGTTCCAGGTTCTTCATTGGTGGCACAAGGCAAATTTGAAGTTTCTGATCCACCAGAAGTATTTGAGTCGACGTTTTGGTAAATTATTCCAACAGTGTCGTGTAACGTGTCTTTCCCACTTTTAGTTTCCACATACCTATCAAAATTATCAAACGCAACTCCAGTATACAGATTTGGATTTAATTTAATTGTTTCAGGACATATGGTAGATTTTTGCATAGTGTAATATAATAGCTCCTCCGCTGCTGGAAAGCTAATGCAATGACCAAATCTGTGGATGATGTTGATTATATTATGACTACTTGTTAAGCTTTTAAGAAACATTCCAAGTTTAATATGTTTGAAGTTCTACATTTACCATTAAATATACCATATACAGCATCCTGACTTAAAGATTGAACTAGCCGATTACATTTTGGATTGTTTTTCCTTTTGCTTTTACTTCCTGCAATAGGAGAAAATTAAAATTGAGAAAGTCCATGTAGCGTCTGTGGAGATAGGTAAGAAAATAACATCGACCTCTTTCATTGCGTTGGATAAAATTACAAACTTCATAATTCAAAAACAGCTTGATGAAGTTTGTAATTTTATACAATGCTGACGAAGATCACGCCAAGCCGTTTTAACGGTATTTTTTTTTTGTTGTATGAATATTCCAACTGACATTTTTTATGGTAATATATCGTTGAATTCGTTACATCTTGCACTTTCTCAATTAATTGCGCTGATTCTTCCTCATTTAACTTCCTAAAAAATTCTTCTTTCTCACATGCATGCAATGGTTATCTCTTTAATTTATTTCTTTTTGTCTTTTGATCGCAGTATATACATGTCTGACTTTTATCAATTTTCGAATCACTTGCAAATGTAACGTCATGAAAAGATGAATCAACATCACTTTCAAATTCTGTACTCGTTTTTTCAGAATTACTTGAGTTTAGTTCAGCTGATACAAACTCAACACTAGGCTCTTGGCCAACTTTTATGGCACGGATGGACGTATTTACCTGATGCTGGATCACTCAAAATTTTTTGCAAGTGGACAATGAACGGACCACTATCCAAAGAAGCTGAGTATTGCCTAACGTTGTCCTCGAGAAGTTGGTGTATGTAGACTGTCTCAATTAAATTTGGATTATCTAATAGAGAAGTTTTTTTGGCCTTATTGCGAATATCCTCGAAATTCACAAGATGTGAATTTCAATTTATCAAGATGGCGCTTAACTCTAGAGCGGGTTACATTTTCCAACATCTCAATTTCAGGCGGAGGTAGAGGGTCAGGGGGTTGATTTTATATGTGGTAGTCGAGGACGCTTCGGCACGAATTGGGCCAGCTCGCACCGGGGAAGTAGCAAACTGCTGTGTTTCGTTCGGCGAGTGGGGGAGCTGGAGGCCTATATCCCTGTCCTTACCCTTCCCAGTCCTTTCCTTTATTCATCTCGCCAATTCTTAATTCCTTTCCAATTTGAAGTTGGCAATCCATTTGTAGAGGCGTAAGGTCTGCAATCGACTTTACGCCTCATCAAATGTTCATAGGCGGTAGTATCGCTTACCATCAGGCGACCCACCAGCTCCATTGCTGACGATGACATAAAAAAGGGGGATCTGGAGGAATCTCCTCCATGGTTAAAATAAATAGGAATTCCTTACCAACACCACCACACAAATATCAGTTTTGAATGACTTAGATAAGAAACTTTAAGAAATAGCTAAAGTATGAATAAAAAGTAATGATTGCAAAAACACGAGTATTTATTTACAACTCCGAAAACCGACCAATATTTACTTCTGTTCGCAACAAACCATTCACCGCATATAAAGCCGGGTATCCATTATGTTCGCGAACATTTTGCGCTCCGCGCTCCTGCAACCGCTCACATGGAGACGTGACGCGCATGTGCAATAGAAACAGGCGTGCTCCACAGTCCTCTTGCGAACTGTGAGCGAACATGTCGTCACCATTAGTGGCTAGTGCAGCATATATTTTATATGATTATCTTCTCGAAAACTACAGAAACCCTCCTCGCTTTTGGGAATCCGACTTTTACAAGAAAAGACGTTCGAATTCATTGGTGTTACAACTCAGATCTCAGGAATTAAGTATACATTATAAAAACTTTCTGCGAATGTCTTCATCTAATTTTGAATATTTGTATAATTTGGTTCTGCGAGCAATACAAAAAAAGGACACAACGTTTCGAAAAGCTATATCGGCTCAAGATAAATTAGCATTAACGCTACGATTTTTGGCAACAGGTGATAGTTTCACAAGCCTGCAATTCTTATTTAAAATCTCAAAACAGGCAATCAGCAAATTTATCCCCGAAGTCTGTCAAGCTATTACCAATGGACTGAAAGACAATGTGAAGGTAAGAAATGTTTTATTGTTAATTTAATCATTGTTACTAACACTATATGGGCAATGCCCGAAATAAATGCTTTTTATTTTTTATTGTATTAATTAATAAAAGGTTTCATACAAATCAAAGTAAAAATAGAAGTAGGTAGGTACAATTAAACGTAGTCACTGATATCAAAAGAATCCTCGCTGTACTGCGATACGTTACTTGGACTGTTTTCACCAATATCAGCTTGAGATGTACTAGGTATTGCCGGTGAATGTGCTGATGACTAAATCGTATCCTGTGAAGCTGTTTCTGACCGTGTTGTATAATAATTATGGGGCTGACTTGTGTAGTAACCATATTGTTGATTGTTACTAAAATATCCTGCGTCAGCCTTAAATACAATATCACATAAACGCTGTTGTACCAAATTTTTCGTGCGATGATCGTAACTTCTCAATTTACTCTCTAAAAATTTACAAAACGTGCCAATCTCGTCGTCTTGATTTGACTTGGTCGACGCTGATTTTAAAATACCAAATGCATCCTTCAACATGGCAAGTTTTGGATCATATTTGCGTTTTATCGGAGGCCTCGGGGACGCATTAGTCGGAGAAGGAGGCCCATCGGTAGTTTGTACGGTAGACGGTTGGTCGAAAATGGCAGCATTATTATCTTCCTGAAAACCAAACAAGACAGGCTATAAATATATGTAAACACTTTATTGTACAGTTAGTGACATAATCAAATCTATATATTTGTTTTTTTTTCAGTTGCCGAACAGCCCTGAAGAGTGGTTAAAGATATCTGATGCATTTGACGAGTTATGGAATTTTCCTCATTGCATCGGTGCAGTGGATGGAAAACATGTAATTTTACAGGCGCCATTTAACAGTGGTACTGAATTTTACAACTATAAGGGCAATTTCAGTATTGTGTTATTTATTTTGGCCGATGCTCATTACAAGATTAGATTTGTCGATGTCGGTTGTCAGGGCCGAATATCTGATGGTGGAGTATACAAGAATACTAAACTACACTCTTTGATGGTAAGCGGTGAATTGAATTTGCCCACTCCGACACCTTTGGAAGGACGTAGTAAAGATATACCATATTATTTACTAGGTGACTCTGCATTTGCATTGACCGAAAATAGGATGAAACCGTTTCCTGGCCAAACACATGCGAAAGGTACTTGAAAGAGTGTTCAACTATCGTTTAAGCAGAGCACGTCGAGTTGTTGAAAACGTTTTTGGTATAATGGCACAAGTCTTCAGAGTTCTAAGGAAACCACTTATGGTAGAACCAGATAAAGCAGCAGTTATAGTAATGACGATCACTCACTTGCACAACTATTTAAGAGAAGATTCAGAGTCTTACTGTTCTCATGTAAGTGAAAGTGATAGTTTAAGAGATGATTATGAAACGTTACAACCATTAAGAAACTGTCCACGTCGGTCTCCTGACAATGCAAAAGAAATAAGAAAGGAATTGGGGGATTATTTTTTAAAAGATGGAGCTAT
>NC_052128.1:678210-681048 GCF_012273895.1 Zerene cesonia | reverse complement strand
GCCAGCTGATCCTTGTGCCAAAGAAAACGTGACTCCAAATCGAGATGGTAATGACAAATCTCCAATTCAAGAAGTGGCAATGGACTTAGTTCCAGACAGTACAGGTCAAAATACTGCAGTTAATGTTGTGGTAAGATTTAATTTCAATTACTTTTAGAATAAAACTACCTTTTGCCCGCGGCTCCGCCCGCGTGATCAACATGAATGAACATAATCGATCTTCCCGTGGGAATGGGATGTTTTTCCGGGATAAAAAGTAGCCTATCTCACTCTCCAGCCCCTACTATCTTCATACTAAAAATTATGTCATTACGTTGCTCCCTTGAGACGTGAAGGAATGACAAACTAACAAACAAACAAACACACTTACACATTTATATATTAGTAAGGATTATACTAATGTAATGTTACGACCGACGGTCACCTGCGAGATGGACGGACAATCTGGTAAAAACCGCGGGTACTTGGATGCAGGCTGCTTCTAATTGGTGTCTGTGGAAATCTTTGGGGGAGGCCTAAGTTTAGCAGTGGATGATGATAAATGTATTATTACTAACATTATTTATATTTTTGTTACAGTTGTTAACCGATGTTACTAATAATCCTGAAAACAAGGCTTACCATAATGTTAATACATTTTTTGAAACCAACGAACTATGTCGTCAACCCTGTAGTAGCCGAAAAAGAGACTATGTAAATTATAACGTCTCTCCCGTGAACACGGACGAATCGGATGCAGATGTAAGTGATCAAGATCCTACATTTGACCATAAAGATAAAAAAAAGAAGCCAATACCAGTGTATCCTAGGTCACGGCGATTATCTACATCTAGTTCTAGTAGCTCGTCATCATCGAGTTCAAGCAGCTCTTCATCGTCAGGGTCTTCTTCCGATGACTCCAATACTTTCAGTAATCCGGACATAATGGCTAATGAAGAACCAATTGAGGTACCGTGAACAAGCCAAACTCAAGGACCTGAAGTAAGTCAAGGTAACATTGAAGAACAAATGGATATTAGCAAAAAGAAAGGTAGAAAGCGCTCTAGTGATCCCCAAAAATGGAGGCAAAACATAAATAAAGTGCTAAGAAATACTGGAAATTCTTATGAATCTAAGAAAAAAGAAACCGTTCCACCTCGTCAAGTAAAGCCACCTTGCACTGAGCGCTGTAGACTTAAATGTTCAGAAAAGTTCACATCCGTTCAAAGACAAGCTCTTTTTGCCGCTTTTTGGGCCATTGGTGATATTGATAAGCAGCGACTATTTATAAACTCTTGTATGTCCAACGTCAGTCCTAGATATAAATACACAAACGCTTTGCATCCAAGGCAGAGCAATAAGGCTTTCCACTTTGTCATGGATGGTAAAACCATTCGAGTTTGTAAAACTTTTTTTATAGCAACACTAAATATATCCGATCGCGTGATTCGCACAGTAAAACAAAAGTGCGATAAGCTTGGTATTATCCAATGTGATCCAAGAGGAAAACATAACAACCACCGCACCAATGATGAATCACTGATTTTAGACATAAAAAAATTCATAGATGCTATACCCAGAATTGAGTCGCACTACACAAGACAAACTTCTACTCGGGAATATATTGATGGTGCAAAAAGCATCAAGGATATTTTCAAAGACTTCAAAGAAAGTCAGGAAAAAAACAACAAGCCATATGGAAAATATTGCACATTTTACAATATTTTTACTAAAGAATATAATATATCATTTTATTACCCTCGAAAAGATCAATGCGATCTATGTCTGCAGTATGCAAATTCAAACAACGAGCAGAAGAATCTGATGCGCGGTACATTTGATGCTCACCTGGAGGAAAAAACATTAAGTCGCCAAGATAAATACAATGACCGTTGCAAAATAAATGAAAACAATAAAGTGTTAGTTTTCGATCTACAGGCTGTTTTACAATCGCCAAGGGGCAACACATCAGCATTCTTCTATAAATCCAAATTAAACAGTTATAATTTTACTATCACGCTTTTGAACCAAAAAGTTGACGGTCAAATGAGAGATTCTGATGTTCACGCTTATTTTTGGAATGAAACTGATGCCAAACGCGGTGCTAATGAGATAGGCTCCTGTTTATTGGATTGTTTTGATAAAATTTGTCAAGAATCAAGACTAAGTGACGGTGATGGCCTCAATTTAATTTTATATTCAGATAATTGCACTGGGCAAAATAAGAATAAATACATAGTGGCACTTTATCTATATGCGGTGACCCACTTGAATATAGCATCAATAACACATAAATTTTTAATTAAGGGGCACACCCAGAACGAAGGGGATAATGCTCATAGCCTCATCGAAAAGGAAATTAAAAAGAACCTGAAATCAGGACCTATATACTGCCCCCACCAGTATGTAACTATGATCAAAAATGCCAAAAAGACCGGACAAAAGTTCTTTGTACATGAATGTACCTATGATTCATTTCTCGACTTGAAAAAAGCTTCAAGAAGACTGGGGATACAATTTTAATGAAACTGAAGATAAAAATTACATATCATGGAACGACATAAAAATTATAAAGTGCGAAAAAGGTGAACCTTTTGCTTTCTTTGTGAAATCATCATACAAAGACAATGAATTCAAAAAAATATGTGTTAGAAACAAGAGAAAAAAGATGAAACCCTTGTCAGAGCTAACCACAGTAAAAGCATACACCGGCAAGCAAGAACTCAGCGAAAACAAGAAGAAAGATTTGAAGGAGCTTGTGGATAAAAATTTGATCCCTCATTTTTATAAAGATTTTTATGATACAATTCTATAGACTTATACTTCCTACTAAGGACATAATAATATTGTATTTTTTTT
>NC_052128.1:674979-677210 GCF_012273895.1 Zerene cesonia | reverse complement strand
TAATATTTATGAATCAGACGTTTAAAAGAAGTAAGTGATTGTGCACATCTTATATTAACAGGCAAAGAGTTCCATAACATTTGCAGCAAATGAATGACTTAAGAAATCTGTCTTTTGAGAAGCTACACGCAGTGTCTTTCTTTCGATCGCAGTGAATAAGATAGCAAGCATCAGCGTAATCGATAATAGGCAAAAGGAGGGATTGTGCTAACATAATTAAAGTAAAAAACGTGATGGCCGATGAACAACTGAACTTTATTTCAAATACGATAATGACATTAAATCTGACGTTTACATGTTATATATATAACTCCCGACAGGTGGCGGCAGAAGTTTCATTTGGATATAAATTCTAACAATAATCTTAGTTGGGAATGGAAGGAAGTTCTGCAAACGTCTAAGTGAACTAGATGAGGCGTAAATTCTACGGCTCACCTCTTTTATGTGATAACGCCACGACAGAGTTGTATCAAAGTACACACCAAGGTTTTTCACAATTTTACTAAAAGGTATAACAACGCCATCAATAGATATAGGTGTGAAATTCTTCACGTTCAGTCTTGACATAAGACGAGGGCTACCGATGATCATCACCTGACTTTTGGACGGATTAATAGTAAGGCCAAAGTTTGTGCTCCATTCCACAATCTTGTTTAAATCCACGTTAGTTGAAGCTATTGCATGTGATAAATCTTCCAAAAAATCCAATATATACCAGACCATGAGAAGCTGCATATGACTCACAAATTTTAATGAGCTGCCTGAGAGCACCAATTGCACCAGCAAGACCATATCATCCGCGTAAATAAGATTATTTATAGTTAGTCCATCGATAGAACACCCGATACTAGTCTTGCTGGGTTCATCAATCAGCTGGTTCACATATATGTTAAAAATAAGTAAAGGAGAGATTCTTTTTTCCAAATATGCGTCAGTATATAACACAATATTTAAAATCCTGTGAAATGTGCCAAAAGTTCAAATCAAGTTATTTGAAACCAGCAGGTCTCTTACAAACTCTTGCACATTAACAACGATTCGAAGTTTTAGCTATGGATTTATTTGGACCTCTCTCCGAAGTAAGTAAAAAGGAGAGGTGGATTTTCCTAGTTGAGGATACCAAGAGTAATGGGTGGAGTTATTCCCGTTGGTGGAAGCAAGTGCAGAAAATTGCGCAAAAATTTCAATCGAAGAAATTTTTATGAGGTATGGTTTTCCCAGGCGGGTGATCTCAAATAACGGGAATCAATTCGTTTCAGCAGTTATGCAAAAGGTAATGTTCGTTTTAAGAATTAAACAAAACGATACCTGTTTATCATCCAGAAGCTAATCCCGCAGAACGCAAAAATAGGGAGTTGAAACAAATGTTAGCGATGCTCGTAGACCCGGAACATTGTCGATGGCCCAAAATGTTGCCAGCTGTAAGATTTGCGCTAAATACAGCTCCCAATCAAGGAACGGGGCGTACTGCGGCCTATCTTACCTAGAAGTAGCTCATGGTTTGAGGACAATCGTCGGAAACGAAAATTATGTACCCCAAATAACGCCATACCTCCAGGCCTTCGTAAGACCGCCTCCTTGGTACAGTGGTTAACGCGTGAGCGTAGAATCGAGGGGTCCTGGGTTCAATTCCCGGTGGGAACGCACAAAAAAAAAATGTCTCGGTATGGCAAGACACAGGAGACTGATCACCTACTTGTCCCTAAAGAAAATCGATCAGTGAAACAGATGTACATCATCTGCCCTATACCCCACTAGGGGACACGGGACTTCACTATACTCAGGCCTTCGTTAGCAATTTACAAGAGGCCAATGAGCAAATTGAACACCAGCAGGATGTTGGGAAAGTTGCCGCCGATAAGAATGGGTGATCTCGTTCTTGTGGAAACGCATCGTCCTAGCCAAGCTTTTCGGGGTTTCACAAATAAGTTCGCTCCTAAGCGTGAAGGACCGTATAAAATATCAAAGTGCGTGTCACCCACTACTTATGAAGTGGTAGATAGTAAGAATACCTTATGTGGGAAGTACCATGCAAGCCTTCTGACCCCTTATAGCGGTGTCTCTACCCCAATTGTTCATGGTCGGAAAAGAGGTAGACCAAAGAAAAGACAAAGTTCCAAGCCAGCATCAGGTATTGCTGTTGACTTGGAGGGGGAGGATATAGCTCGAAGCGGTGCGGCAACCCCGCGCGCCGGTAGGGAACGCAAACCACCCGCGAGGTACCGGGATGC
>NC_052128.1:669861-673979 GCF_012273895.1 Zerene cesonia | reverse complement strand
AATACATTTTAAAGAAGAGAGGCGCAATAATAAATATTAGCAAAACAATGAAATAAGAAATAGTATTCTTTTCTAAGAGATAGGCTTAAGTAAAATAATGTCAGTGGGTTTTGAAAACATTTTTATAAAAGAGTGACCGAACTTCTAATGACAACAAGACCTATCAGAAATAAATCATGTTAATTTATAAAAAACAGACTTAAAACATAGTAAGTCGCACAAAACAGACCTAAAGCTAATAGTAAACACGAAAATTTCGATATTTTTTGTAGTAAATAGACCTAATCTAAAATAAGCCTTTGTTTTATGAATAATTTAAATAAATTCTTACCTAAGATTTTGCACTAAACAGATTTAACTATGAATCGGTCACATTAAAATAAAATGGCACGTGTTCACTCTCACAGCTCCCGGCGCATAATGGATTTTGTCTCTGTCTCATAATAATAAGTGTGAAAACGCATGAGAATGAAAGAGACCAATATAGTAGGAACTCGGTCTAGGAACGAGATATCGAAAAAATTCCGGGATAGAAAGATAGATGGCGTTGAAATGAGTTCCTTTGTTTGCTTAACTCATTTTGGACCTAAACAGTAATCGGTCAGTTTATTATTGAGCGTGCGACGTATCCACTACCGGGAGCGGTTGCAGGAGCGCGGAGCGCAAAAGGTTCGCGAACATAGTGGATACCCGGCTTTACAGACGTTAGTTGTTGTTTTACTATTTGTATTGTACTTATTTGATGTATCATATTTGCTACATCCTGCGTAAATAACGGTAAGTTAGAATAAAATAACTTTACTAGAGAGCCTTTCGTAGTTTTAACAGTTTCTTTCAAAGATTTCTTGCATTTTTTTGTTGACCTTTGATAATTTTTTGTAACCCATCTTTCGTATGTTACACAATCGATTTCATTATAATTGTTTATTACAAGCTTATTATTAAAGCAGCACGAACATTCTCTTTCTAAACACTTAAGATTCAGAGAATTATTGCAAGTAAATTGCAAGTAAGTTGCAAGTTGTAGCAGATGTGTAAGAGACAACTTTTGCTTTTTGCAGTGATCTAATTATAAGATCATTGTTTTCGTGTAACGTACACAGGCACGTGTTTCTGGCTGATTTTTTTGGAAGTAAAATCCAAAAATCCGATACCAGAATGGTGCCAGAATCACAAAGATCAAATTAAAATGGAGACCATTGCTTCTCACGGATCTACAAATAATGCTTCGAGTGTCTGGAAATCTACCAATAATCTGAATATTCGACCCAGCTTACCAGTCAGTGTCGCGGGCTGCAATACTCCGAAAGAAATTGCTAATATGTTTATGTATTATTTTTATAGTCCATAGTGTGTATTTGTCGACAAATCTTTCGGATATGGCGTTTGTAAAGTTCCTTTTTTTTCTTATTTTAGTGTAGTTTTCTTCTAACTGAATTTTAATAACCTCGCCGAAAAGCGCCTTCTTCACCAATTCCTTCTTTTGAGTTATATCTTCATTCATCTCTTCAATTCTGGTTTTTAGCGTTTCTTCAACAGATTTAACTTCTTTCTTCAACTCTTTTTTAACTCGTCTATATTTTTGACGCTGAGTATTCAGTTTAGTTTTAAGTTTTGAAATTACAACTGCCGTCTTGTTTAGTTGCTTGTTTCTGGATTTTCTCTTTCTTTCGCTTCTTTCTTTTTTTTGCTTCTTTCACTCTTTTGTCTTCTTGAAGCACCTGCTTGGGTATTATCATATCTCACCTTTGGACATCTGTACAACATTTGAATTTGCGCACCAATATGAGAGCTCATCTACATGGAAATATGTATGCATAGCAACTTTCAACAACAGCTGCTGAAACTTGGAAGGAATTTTTCCATCTTTAACCGATTATGTGGTTACTTTGGATGAGTCTCTAGGCCAAACAGTCCATAATTTAGATAGTCTAATAGATGCTAGACATCGAAATCTTAGATCAAAATGATTTTCGTTGGCTGTGTGGTTGAGCAATAGTTTCTCCCAGGAATGAAACAGTCAACGAAATAAACAATTTAATTATGCAGAAAGTACCGGGTGAAGTTAAGTGCCATAAATCCATAGACACCGTCACTAACATCGAGGACGCAGTGCACTACCCCCAGGAATTTTTAAACTCCCTGAACCCCGCTGGGCTACCACCTCAAGAATTATCGTTAAAAGTTGGCACGCCGATAATGCTTCTCAGAAATTTGAGCCCCCCCAACATGTGCAATGGTACGAAACTTCTTATCAAGGAGCTAAAAGATAATTTAATAGTAGCGAAGATTATCACCGGCCCTGCAGCTGGTGAATTAGCTCATATACCAAGAATACCCATGATCCCTACTGATTTGCCAATACCTTTCAAAAAGCTCCAATTTCCAGTAAAAATTTCTTTCGCACTAACGATAAACGAATCACAAGGCCAAACATTCAAATTAGTAGGAATTGATTTACGAAAAGAATGTTTTACGCATGGGCAACTTTACGTTGCCCTATCACGGGTCGGGGCTCCCGACCATCAGTATATTTTGTTAGCTGAAAATAATTTAACGTCAAATGTTGTTTATAGAGAAGCTCTACAATAATTTAGTTATGTATCCTAAAACAACAGGTTGCACTGCGGGACTGCAGGCAGAAGTGAACACTTTTGCCGGGAGCAAGACTTAGTTAGCGCTTTGCGGGCGGTCCTTTAGTTAGTTCTAATAGAGATATATTTAGTATCGGCTGTGCACCCGTGCGAAGCCGGGGTGGGTCGCTAGTTATATTATATGGTTTAAACTTAAATAATTACGATATTGACATAGGTTAAAAAAAATTAAAAATGAGCAATCAAAGTCAATGTAAATTTATGTTGTGTGTATTGTCCTACTTCCTTATTTGACGCAGGAACAAAATCGATTTATTTATAACACAGCTCTACAAAAAAAAGAAAAATTATGTTGCTCTGGATATTTTTGCAAATTTTTATGTTTTCGAGTGCCTAAATCACGAATATATTTATGAAAGTACTGAATGTGGTCTATTTTTTTTGGAATGGTTTTTAACAACTTTTATACCCTCTGTAAAAGCCCACCAATTGAAAAATGCTAAAAGAGAGAAAACATTATTGCTTCTTGATAACGCATTAACTTATCTATCATGTGACATCCTAAATGAAAAAGACGAGTTTATAAAAGTCATGTTTCCTCCGCCTGATGTGACTTCATCATTACAGCCCTTGCTTCCAGGCTGCCCAGCCAGCCATCTAAAAAAGCATATAAAATACCTCAAGCTTATTCTTCGCCACTGCCTATTTCAGAGGCAAAGAAGATGGACCTGAATAACTTATGTGCCAAAGGCATAATTCCACAAGAGCTATACTTATGGTATTAGTCTATACCGACAAGCAAACACGTAATAGATAGAATCCCGGAGCCAGATGTCACCGAGGATGGCGAAGACAAAGTAGATTGATTATAATTATAAAATCTTCTTTAAATTTTTGTTGTATGAGATATTTGTTTCTGTTTTGTGTATTGTATCATTATGTGTGTAACACCTTTAAAGAATATTGTTGAGTTTGCTTTCTTTAATAAAACGTAATTGACTTCATAACAATAGGTTTGTTATATTATGCACCATTATTAAAAGATTTTTTTTTGTAAATAGATTTACAATTCTCTTTTCTTACATCTATCTATTAGATACAAATAACCTAGCTCGAGTTGGTTTCTTAAAATTAATTTTAGAACTACGTAAAAAAATCACTAACTCAGGTCGAAAAACTATGTCGTAACAAGTTTAAGAGGTTTAAAAGAGAACAAGTAATTAATTTACGTTTTTAAGTTTTTCTTGTATTTACTTGCTTTTTATTTGATACTTAAAAAAAAATTGATAGAGTAATATTAATTTCATTTTATTATCTTCTATATAAAATTTAAAAGTAGAGATACGTAATGCACGACTAAAGTTATGGCGATTTGTATTTTTCAAAACTTTATTCCTCACTATCTCAAAACAGCTTTTTAGGACTTGGTGATTTTTCGCTCTACGGGGACGATATGTACATTAGTTCGTTCGTCGGGAGTTAAAAACCAACAGCGTAGAGTATTTTAACATTTATAATGCTGCA
>NC_052128.1:664173-668861 GCF_012273895.1 Zerene cesonia | reverse complement strand
AAACAAGTAGTAGAGTTTAAATATCTAGGGCATATTGTGACAGAAGATATGAATGATATACAAGATATTGAGAGGGAGTGTAGGACATTGGCAGTCCGCTGCAATATACTAGCTGCTCGTTGTTCTCCACAGGTTAAAATTACTTTATTTAAGGTGTACTGTCAGACATTTTATACTTGCAGCCTATGGCTATCTTTTACGCAGCGGGCTTACAATGTCCTACGTGTACAATATAATAATGGCTTCAGAGTACTTTTGGGGCTTCCGCGCTTCTGTAACGCGTCTCAGATGTTTGCAAATTGCCAGACCGACGATTCTTACGCGATAATAAATAAATAAATAAATAAAGCCGTCAGATAAGGTTTACCGGAGTCCCGATACCGGTACTATACACCCGGTGAAGTGTTTAAAGTTAAGTATTGATAACGATACCTAAATAACATCATCAGGATTACAAGTAAACTTCAAGAAGTTACCGCTTCCGACATTGGCTTCTAAGAGCATTTTGTGCTGATGCACAATATGCTTTGGGAGTTTATAGGCTTGTTGATGGGTGTGATATTTACCCGAGACTAATTTATTTGGCGAGTATTACGTATGCAATATTTTCTTTGTTTTGCTTATTTTGGATGACATGGGGGGTAGGAGTCTAGATGATGATTACGTCATCGGTAGTTATTTACTTTTTTACACAAATGGCAACCCTCACATTGTCTATGCTTAAAAACGAAACGCATTTTCCGGGATTCCCGCACGCATACGTTTAGGCACTCGCTTTAGAACCGAATCGGGGAATTACCACGCGCTGTTCACTTGTCTAAATTTCTTCTCGTCAGTGTATTGTTTTATTTGGATACTATAGCGAATAGATAATCACGATCTTCAAAGATCGCGATTATGCAAAGACGTCAACGTCTCAGTTGCAACATTTCTCATTTGTTTCGTGAAGTGTGTTGTGTTTGATTGGCGTGAATTGTTAAATGTGTATTATTCTATAGTGATAGAAAAAAAAATATTTAAGCAACTTAAATGCTGTTTTGTGAAGATTAAAAAGATTTATTGATTCATATGGAATATTTTACAGGTAAGATAATTTTATTATTAAATTAATTTCCTAGTACTTGTATGGACGAAACCTATAGGGTTATGTAAAAAATGGCTAATGTCATATCTGTCACATTTGCGTAAGTACGTATGGATTGCCACCATAAACGAATTTACTAATATTGTTATTGGAATAATTTTACTAATAAGTCTAATTAATTAATTTCTAATTTTTTAAATAAAGTTTTTAGTGAATTCGTTTCATATTGCTCAACTAGTTTATGAGAAAATACTCTCACATTATAGACCATAACTGGCTTTTTGTTTTAGTGTAAAAAACAAATATCAAGTGAAAAATGCCCCGGGGAGTGCATACATCCAAAAGAAAAAGTGGATTTCAGCAAAGGAATGCCAAACAGGCTAGATTGGATGTAGTTCAGAGTATGTCTGGATCGATTTTTAAGTATGTTACAAAAACTGATGACAGCCCAAGCTCATCAAAAGAAACTGATTTTCACCTTGATGCAAATTCAAGAGATGATTTAGATAATATCAGCTCCTCTTTAGGAAGCAACATTGATACTATTGACAGTACAGAATTAATTAACACAAACGAAGAAGATGCTGAAAATAATAGTAGCAGTACTATTATTGCTACCAATGAACCATTTCCTCAATTGAATGATGTGTCAGAATGGAGTATTCCTGTTCCTTACAATGTTCGCATTGAAATAATAAAAAAAAGGAAGTGAATACTTCCAAAACAAAGAAGGACCATTTGCCACTGTTTCTAGACACGGAACCAAAATAAAAGGTGAAGCTCGTCATCTCTCAAAAGATTGGTTTTATAAAATTATGCCTAATGGTGAAAAAATCCTACGGTCATGGATGGTTTATTCTCTAATAACCTGTACTGTTTCTGCTGTCGTTTATTTGCTATGGCCAATAATACCAATGCGGGAACATTTACGACTGGATATCAAAAGTGGTGAAAATTAAATCCGAAAGTAGCTGACCACGAATGTTCAAATGAACATCTAGAAAATCTTGAGAAATGGAAAACTTTAGAAATGAGATTAAAATTGAATAAAACAATAGATAATGACAGCTTTGCAATTGATGGATACAGAAAAAACAGAAGTGGAAGCATCTTTTGACTAGATTACTGGATATAACTTTATATCTGGCTAAACAAAACTTGGCGTTTCGTGGACATGATGAAGGACAAGACTCTAAAAATAAAGGCAATTTTTTGGAATTAAAAAACTATTGTCAAAGTATGATGTAGAGTTGAAAGAACACATGATGAAATTGGAAGAAAATAAAACTTCAAAAGTATCATATTTGTCGCCAGATATACAGAATGAATTCATTAATGTTCTATCAAACCATGTGAAAACTAAGCTTGACAACGCAATTAAATCAGCGAAATATTGTGGAATTATGTTTGATAGCACACTTGACATTTCACATATTGACCAAATGTCTGAAGTGATACGTTATGTGAAAATAGAAAATAGGGAAGTGGAAGTCAAAGAAGCATTCCCTGGATTTTTTCCTTTGCAAGGAAAAAAAGCTGCTGATCTAAGCGATGAAATTTTTGACAAGCTTCAGACAGACGATTTAGATATTATGATGTGTCGTTCCCAAGGCTATGTACAGTCCATTATTAAAACAAAAAACAATAAAGCAATTTTTATTGGTTGTATTGATCACTCGATTAATTTGTGTGGTCAACATTCATTTGCCCAAAATGTATGCGTTACATTTTTTGGAACGGTAGAGACGATTTTTTCTTTTTTTTCCGCCTCCACTAGCTGTTGGGAAGTGCTTATGAAACACAGCAAATTATCTGTTAAAAGACTATCAACAACGCGTTGGAGTGCTCATTACCGTGCAGTAAAAGCACTAGCAGATAATTTTGAAGGACTTGTAGACGCAATTGAGGAATTGTGTGATGGACGAGAAAATGTAGACACCAGAGGTGCTGCACAAAATCTCATGCCTGATGTGTGCAATTACACTTTTTTATGTTATCTTTTCTTCTGGTATGATGTTCTTCGGGAAATAAATGCTGCACAGATTGCATTGCAAAGTAAAGGCTTGACTGTTGACGAAACTGCTACAAAAATAGAGGCACTTCGTTTTTATATCGAAGAAAAACGGGATCAAATTTTGGAATAGGCAATAGACATTGCAACGAAAAAATCAGAAGACTACGATATTCCAACAGAAAATTGACTTCGGCGTAAAAAACGGATGGTTGGTGGGATGGCCAGCGATGCAGAACTCACACTGAAAGTAGAACTTCAAAAGGATATGTTGGAATGTCTTGACCGATTCAGAGTTGAACTCCAAACAAGATCGAAGTCTCTTCAAGATGTAGCTTCATTGTTCGAGATCGTACAAACAAATGCTTTGCTTTTGGCCACTACTGAAGAACTGAAATTAGCTACATCTAAATTTACTGATTTTTATGATGACCTCATCAGAAACCGAATTACTTTTGGAGATACCAAGACTGCGAAGATACTTAAAAGCCGCTAATGTTACGGTTACTAATTGGGTGTCTCTAGATTTTTTAAAGTTTATTGTAGAATGGGATTTTACAGAATCTCTTCCAAATCTGATGATTGCACAATGTCGCAATCGCGGCTTAGCAATCTTGGTATATTAGCGATCGAACACGATACAATACAAAATATAAATTTCGATGAAGTTATTGCTGAGTTTGCAGCTGTCAAAGCTAGAAAGAAGAAATTTTAATTGTATAACAATTCCTTTTCTGTCTTAGTTATTATTGTGTTTTGTTATTTCTTCAATATTATAATATTGAATAATATGATAATAATAAATGATCCATGACCTTTATCATATAAAATTTATTGCTTTTTACTTTCGATGGGGTGACACCACCAACTTCCGCACCGGGTGCCACCCAAGGTAGCTACGCCACTGATGCTCATATCACTATACAAAACACCTTTCAAAAGCAGGAGATGGTATTTAGCGATATTTGCACAGATAATTGACATTTGTATAAATAATGCTTGGCTATTGTACCGCCAAAAGCATTCCGGCACCGCGATAACTAAATATTCTTTGAAAGCATTTAGATATGATATGTGGGCCAAAATTTTTTTCAAACAAAATATTGCTGTCCCGCTGTACAAGTCAAAATTTTAAAGAGCTATTTCTCATAATTTCTCCTAGATGACGCTTTGTGTGCGTATACAAATCCAATACATGCAAATTCACCTGTATGACAATACCATTCTATGTTGTTTTCCTAAAGTTCATAATCGTATAAAGAAAAAATTCTACGTGTCCCTAACAAACAAGAAAATTATAACTACCTAGTGTTGTTATAGCAAAGTAATCCTTCAAATTAGCGCGTTAAGGTTTTATGTACCTAGTTGTGATCGCTTAGATGTAATAAAGATGAAACAAAGAGTGCCACGCGCGGGGGGTGGAAGCGGGGCCAGCCAGTGTTCCCAACTACACTGTAATAGTGGTGTAAACACTGTATTTTGATTGTTAATTAACAATGATTTATTGTATTGTAGAATATTGTATGTAGCAACTCTGCGTTGGCTGTGACACTGTGTCAACTGTCAGTTAAGAAGGAAGTTTATATAGTCTGT